>NC_090727.1:58650171-58657671 GCF_036898095.1 Palaemon carinicauda | reverse complement strand
GCTGAGGCTGAAGGGTTACTTGGTGAAAATATTAGTGATAGAGGTAGTGAATTAGGAAATGATGATAGGGTAGTTGCAGATGATAATGGCATTAGTGGTGGTGCAGGTTTTTCGTTATTTGATGATCCTCCTCAGACTGGAGTTATTTATGAAGGTCCGGCCAATTTGCTGCCAAAGGGAAATATATCCACAAACCCTTTCTTGTCTGAAGAGAATTTAGGGCCAGCAGTTCCTACTGTTCCTGTAAATTCTAATTCCAAGGAAATTCAGGAATATGATTTAATTTGTAAAAGGATAGAGTTGTTGAAATTGGAACATGCGGAGAACGAGAGGGTGAGGAGGCATGAGATAGAGATGGCCAACATTAATTTGGAAATGGCTAGGTTACAGGGGGCTCCAAACCAATTTAGTACCCCACGAGGTAGCCAGCCTGAAAGGTTTAATATTGGGGCTGCATTAAAATTGGTCCCCATTTTCGATGAAAGAAATGTTCCAGAATTCTTCAAGGCCTTTGAGAGGGTGTCTACACGATTGTCTTGGCCACCAGAGATGTGGACGGTGCTAATCCAGTGTAAATTGGTAGGCAAGGCAATCAGGGTATATAATGCCTTGGAGGAAGGGATAGCCAGGGATTATCACAAGGTAAAGGCACTAATTTTAAAAGCGTATGATTTGGTCCCTGAGGCATACAGATTAAAGTTTAGAAATTTTAATAAACATCCTTCCTTATCGTATGTAGAATTTGCCAGGTTCAAGGAGGAACAGTTTGACGACTGGTTGAAAAGTCGTCAAGTTGTCACTTTTTCTTCCTTGAGAGAACTAATGCTTTTGGAGGAGTTTAAGAAATCTTGCTCCAAAGAACTAAGAATTTATTTGGAAGAAGTGAAGGTCACTAATTTAGGTAAAGCAGCTCAAGTGGCTGACGAATTTGTCTTGACTCATAGAACAGGTTCCGGCAATTTCGTCAGCAAAGATAAAAGTAATAACGTAGTAGAGTCAGCGAATTTTCATAAAGGAGTAAGAGGTGATAATAATAAGCCTAAGAATTCAGTGGTTCAAAATAATTTCCATGCTAGTAACAATGGAAGATTCACGGGTAAACCTGGTACTCGTGTATTTTCCTATGGAGGTAGTACTGGAACGAGAAACAATAATGTGAAGACTTGTTTCTGGTGTAAGAAACCCGGTCATTTCCAAGCTCAATGTCAAGCCAGAACAGATTATCTTCAAAAAAATAATCCTGTGGCTTTAATGCCAAGTACATCTCCTGACGTAAAATTACCCATAATTAGTAGTGATAGTGGTAGTAATTGTACGCCTGGGGATGGAAATAATAATCCACAGGAATGACTGAAGTATGATAAATACATATGGCCTGGTAAAGTAATATATAATTCTGTCATTATTGATGTTAAGTTCTTGAGAGATACAGGGTCTGCTCGTTCGTTAGTGCTGGAAAGCAGTTTGAAGGGTTTGGTGAAGTATTCAGGGAACTTTATTGTTCTGGGAGGTTTCCCGAACACAATAGTTTCGGCTCCTTTAGCAGAGGTAATGTTGTCATTCCCTGGGTATTATGGAAAGATTGAGTTGGCCGTTGTTGAGAGTCTTCCTATAGCTGGTATTGATGGCATATTAGGAAATGATATGGTTAATAGTGATGGCCAGGAATTATTTCCAATATTGTCAATCAATAAGTGTCCAGTGGCGGTTACCACTAGAGCTGCAGCAAGAGCTGCAGACTTATTAAATAATGATGAAGAGTTAAATTTGAGTAGTTTAGAGGTAGATGTAGATGTAGGAAGACCCGGGTCAGTAGTAAGTAATGTAGTAAGTAGTGATAATATAATTCCAGATTGGGATCGAACAGCTTTCATTGAAGCCCAGAAAAGAGAGTATAGTTTTAATTTGGGTGATACTTCTGACTTGACAAAGCCTCGATTCTGGGTAAAAAAGGGCCTGTTATATAGGGTGAGTCGTCCCCTGGTTGCTAATGATCACCAAATATCTCGTATTGAGCAAATAGTGGTGCCTTCTCACTTTCAGAGACAAATATTAAATATATCTCATGATGATGCATTCTCTGGTCATTTTGGTGTCTGGAAGACGTTCCGTCGGTTAGCTAAATGTTTTTGGTGGCCAGGAATGAAATCGTCAGTAAAACAATATGTGAAAGAATGTCCAGTGTGCCAAGTGGTAGGTAAACCTAATCAGACAATTGTAAAAGCACCTTTATATCCTATACCAGCTATTGGCGAGCCATTTAGTGAGCTAGTAGTTGATATAGTAGGTCCCCTGCCTAAAACTAAAACAGGTTTTGTATATTTACTGACTGTGATGGATCGGGCATCGCGATTTCCCGAAGCCATTCCCATGAAGAAAATCACATCTAAGGCTGTATTTGACCAGTTGGTAATTTTCTTTTCGAGGTATGGAATCCCTCGTAAGATACAAACTGATTGTGGAACTAATTTTACTAGTAAGGAATTTCGAAGTAAGTGTGCAGGTCTGGCCATTCTGCACACTACTAGTGTTCCTTACCATCCAGAGAGTCAGGGAGTGGTGGAAAGATTCCATCAGACTCTTAAATCAATTTTAAGGAGATTTTGCTATGAGCATGGAGAGGAATGGGATAAGGGTCTTCCTTTTGCTCTCTTTGCTCTTAGGAGTCATCCAAATTCATCCACGGGCGTGGCTCCTTTTGAGTTGGTCTTTGGACATAAAATACGGGGTCCTTTAGAAATTCTATATGAAATTTTGGAGTCTGATCAAATAAAGGAGACGAACGTGGGTGAATTTGTTGATAACCTTAAAGAAAAACTTTCTAGCGCCTGGAAGTTTGCTAGAGAAAATTTAGCTAACTCTCAGGCTGCTATGAAAAGTAATTATGACAAGAAAACTCGAGCACGGTCGTTTGAGCCTGGGGAATTAGTTTTGGTGTTGGGTACTGATTCGGATAACTTCCTTGAACCCAGGTATAAGGGGCCTTGGAAGGTGTTGAGGAAGTTATCCGATCTTAATTATGAAATAGAAGCTCCCGGGACCAAACGAAAGTGTCGAATTTTTCACATTAACCGACTGAAACCTTATGTCTCTAGTAGATCTGATACTTTGGAAACCGGGTATAATTCGATTTCTTTGGTGGCAGAGGTGCTTCCTGATGGATCTGAGGAAATAATTAATCAAGTACCTTCGGATGCTTTATCTAAGAATGTGCAATGTTTGGATGGGTTGGATGAGCATCTGAAGCATCTTGATCTAAATCAAAGAAGGGAAATGGAAGGTTTAATTCATTCTTTTTCAGATTTGGTTAGAGACTCTCCCGGATTGACTAGTTTAATTGAACATGATGTGGTAGTAGGAGAAGCTTCACCAATTAAACAAAGCCCTTATAGACTAAATCCCACTAAAATGGATATAGTCAATAAGGAAATAGAATATATGTTGAAGCATGATTTGATACAACCTTCTGTTAGTCCTTGGAGCTCCCCTATAGTATTGGTGAAGAAATCCGATGGACAGTATCGGATGTGTGTGGACTATCGCAAAGTTAATACGCATACTAAAAACGATTCCTTTCCCCTTCCTAGAATTGACGACTGCATAGACCGCATTGGTTCAGCAAAGTATATCACAAAATTGGATTTGCTCAAAGGCTACTGGCAAGTTCCTTTGTCCAATCGAGCAAGAGAGATTTCAGCATTTGTCACCCCATTCGGCTTGTATGAATGCAAGGTCATGCCTTTTGGGATGAGGAATGCTGCTTGTACTTTTCAAAGATTAATGAACCGTGTGGTCTGTGGATTAGAAGGTACTGAGATTTACATTGATGATCTTGTTGTCCACAGTAATGATTGGAAAACTCATTTACTCAGATTACGTAAAGTTTTTGAAGCTCTCCGTGCTGCGGGTTTAGTCATTAACCTCGCTAAATGCGAATTTGGTAAGGCTAAAGTTGTGTATCTGGGTCATGAGGTTGGTCTGGGTCATATAGCCCCAAAACAGGCTAACGTCGAGTCTATATCTAATTTAAAGAGACCGTGCAATGTCCGAGAAGTTCGAAAAGTGTTGGGTATGATGGGCTATTATAGAAGGTTCGTTAGGAACTTTTCTGACATTGCCCGTCCCCTGAATGATCTTTTACAAAAAAATAAGAAATTCATTTGGACTAGTGATTGTGAAGAGGCATTCATTAGAATTAAGACTATTCTCATGTCTAAACCTATTTTGGTTTCTCCGAATTTTCAAGCTCCCTTTATAATTGCTGTTGACGCTAGTGATATAGGTATTGGAGGAGTTCTCTTTCAAAAGGGCGAAGACAAGGAGGTGTACCCAATATCCTACTACAGCAAAAAGTTGTTAACGGCAGAGCGTAAGTATTCAACTATTGAGAAAGAGGCTCTTGCCCTGATCCGTACCATATCTCATTTTAAACCATACTTAACTAATCTTTCTTTTCCAGTGGAGGTATGGACGGATCATAATCCGTTGGTGTTTATTGAACGGATGAAAGGGTCTAACCAAAGAATTTTACGTTGGGCCTTGCAACTGCAAGAGCTCAACTTGGTAATTAAGCATATTAAAGGAACTGATAATAAGATCCCAGACACCTTGTCTAGGATGTAAAGTGTTTTTTTTTTTTTTTTTTTTTTTTTTTTTTTGTCTTTCCCTGCCTCTTTCGCCCTGCTCGTTCCTCTTTGTGTTCATTTAGAGTAAAAGCAAGTGCTAACTTTATGGTTTATTCCGACATTGCTCGGTTGTTTCGTTTATGTATGTGATATTTTTTTTTTTTTTTTGCCAGTGTTGTTCTTAGTTTAAGTATTAGCTGTAAGAAATATTCTGTTCTATATTAGTCTTAGTTTCTTATTAGCAGATAGATAGCTCTTTGTGCCATTTATTATGACTTTAATTTGTAGCAAGAACTTTTGGAATTTCAGAACTTTATCATTTTCTGTAATTTAGTACATTTTGCTCTTGGCTTTAGGTTTTTTTTTTTTTTAGATTCTGTGTTTAATTAGACTGTTTATATCTTGGTATGTTTGAGTTATATTTAATGCTGACCTTTTTATTTCAGGATGTGTAATGCACCATTGTGTGTACTGTATTAAATAATCCTATGCATGTTCATATTAAGGTTATCTTTACTTTTGAGATTTATTTTATTTTTAGATTTAATTGATTCTTTAGGATGTATAAAATTTTTTACTCTATTTGATTAAAAAATTTTTGTAGGGGGAGAAAGGTATTAGATTAAAGTAAATTCATTATAATTTGATTATAAGTTGTTAATACTTTTCCAACCTTTTGATCTTTGTTTTAGTTTATTAATAAGCCAGCGTCATTTTTAGTTTGATGAACTCTGTAGAGAGTCATATGACTTCTCAGTTTTGTTTTTGTTTACCACCTTCTCCCCCGGTATTAGTGAACTACTGAAGTGCCTTATTAACGATTGCTGTTTTTCCCTCCTATGAGCTGTGTTGACTCGAGTGAAAGGCTTGATCGGATGGTGGTGATAAGTGACAGAGTTAGTTCGAGTTCCTACTCACAGTCTGACGCTCTGCCACTTCACCTTGGTGATCTTTGGAGTTTTTGAAGCACTTCCTTCGCTACTTTGTGTGTGGTCGCTGGTGTTTGTCACCCGCGACATTCATCAGCCACGTCCCTTCCCTCGTTCGTCGGAGGATTTGCGAACGAGTTGGCCCGTTTCTACCGAGAACGGTGCGGTTTGCGACGTGCGAGATCCGTTGAAGTCCCGGATTCTCGGAGTCTACCACCCTTGGCGTTCCTGTGGCATTTTGGATTGCCTTCGGGCATTGCAGCGATCCAGTTGACCTGCTCATCAGCGTCAGTGAGTTCTTGGAACTCGTGGAGATACGTAGGGCGGCATACTACAGGTATGAGATATTTTTATTGTTATTTACGACGATCGTGGATCGCAGAGTACCTGTAGGTGTGCACGCCCTTGTTTGCAGTACGGTCTTCTGGACCTTGTATGGCCTGATGGGACAATCTACCGAGGTTTTTGTGAAGATTCCCTTTGTGTATTTTGTAAGATAATTATTTTCATAATTCATTGTTTATTAAGTTAAGTTTAACGTTTAAGTTAGTTTGTTTGTGCTAGGTAGGAGTTATATTAAGTTTCCCACTTATGTTCTCTTTCTTCCTTCTACCTATCTTAGTTTGTTAGGTTAGTTTTCTGGCCAGTGATTTTGAAAGGTAGCTGCCTGAAATGTTGTATTTAAAATCTTCCTATTTCTTAGCCTAGGGATTAACTTAGTTGTAGGTGATCTTTTAAAGATCTTAAGGTTGGTTTTCCCTCAATTTGTACATTCATTAATTTTGTTTATTATCATTACCAACCATGACTTATATTTGTTTTGTTTGTAAATAAATATTGTAACTTTTATTGAGGTGTTTGTTCTTTTGTTCCCGAGTTGCTGTGTTACATTTTTACTGACCGCAAATTCTGAATAAAAAGAACCCTTGAAATTACGGCCGTAAATACGGCCATAACAATATATATATATATATATATATATATATATACATATATATATATATATATATATATATATATATATATATATATATATATATATATATATATATATATATATGCATATATATATATACATATACACATATAAATATATTTATACATATATTACATATTCTAAATATATGTATATATATGCATATATGTATACATGTACATGTGTATATATATGTATATGTATATATATATATAATATATATATATATATATATATATATATATATATATATATATATATATATATATGTATATATACAGTATATATATATATATATATATATATATATATATATATATATATATATATATATATATATATGTACATATATACAGTATATATATATATATATATATATATATGTACATATATACAGTATATATATATATATATATATATATATATATATATATATATATATATATATATGTGTGTGTATATATATATATATATATATATATATATATATATATATATATATATATATATATGATTACTTGTCTGCCAAACAGTTATCTTCCCTCTGATATAGTGAAAAGAATCTTAGAAAGTCCATCGTCTTTCTGTCTACTTGGTTAATCTTATTCATTATTTCCGGCACTTTCTCAACTCTTTAAGTTTTTAAATGCTTCTTCAAACTCTAATGTCTTTTGTTCTTTCATTATCTCTCTCTCTCTCTCTCTCTCTCTCTCTCTCTCTCTCTCTCTCTCTCTCTCTCTCTCTCTCTCGCTTCCTGCATTCCATTTCATCTGACCTGGAGTAATCTTCCACTTCTTTCCCCAGCCTCTGTCCAGTTCCCTAATGGCACACGTTTCCTGTGGAATTGTAAAATCTGGAAATGTCACTCCCTGCATATTCAAATTTCATTTCGAACGTTCTTGTCTTCGGGATGAGGTCTGGGTACGATGTCTTTTCTCGGGACTATTTTTCAACGTTCTAAGACAAGGAT
>NC_090727.1:58635171-58642671 GCF_036898095.1 Palaemon carinicauda | reverse complement strand
TTAATTCACAAGATGCATTATTATTATTATTACTAGCCAAGCTACAACCCTAGTTGGAAAAGCAAGATGCTATAAGCCCAAGGGCTCCAATGGGGAAAAATAGCCCAGTGAGGAGTGGAAATAAGGAAATAAATAAATGATGAGAATAAATTAACATTATATCATTCTAAAAACAGTAACAGCGTCAAAACAGATATGTCCTATATAAACTATTAACAACGTCAAAAACAGATATGTCATATATAAACTATAAAAAGACTCATGTCAGCCTGGTCTACATAAAAACATTTTCGTCAACTTTGAACTTTTGAAGTTCTACTGATATCATTTAGAACCATTGGAAATCTACATTATTTTATGAATTATACAATAAAATTAGATATTATGCATATCATATGTCTGAACCACATGCGTGCAAGAACATATTTGCACATAATGGTGGATTAATGATTTACTACAGGAACAGAAGAGTAGTTGTGAATAAATCATGTGAATGGATGTTTTTACTACTACTACTACTACTACTACTACTACTACTACTACTACTACTACTACTACTATAGCCTCTGTACCATGGTCTTCCACTGTCTTGGGTTGGAGTTCTCTTGCCTGAGGGTGCACTCGGGCGCACTATTCTATCTCATTTCTCTTCCTCTTGTTTTGTTAAAATTTCTATAGTTTATATATGATATATTTATGTTGTTACTGTTCTTAAAATATTAAATTTTCCTTGTTTCCTTTCCTCACTGGGCTATTTTCCCAGTTGGAGCCCCTGGGCTTATAGCATCCTACTTTTCCAACTAGGGTTGTAGCTTATTAAGTAATAATAATAATAATAATAATAATAATGATAATATTGTACTATTTTTTGCTATTATCATTATCATTATCATTACCATTATCATTATCATTATCATTATTATTATCATCATATCACAATTATCACCATTATTACTGTTATTATTATTATATGCAAATACTAAATAATCAACATTCAAGATCATAGTCTCTTTTTGTAGGTTCTTGAAGAGCGTGTGAATTAATAGTCCTTTCAGGGAAAATGAATCAGCATTGTGAGAGGTAATGGCACCCATTTGAGCTGTCAAATATATTCAGGGAGCCTTGTAATCATATAATATGACTCGCTTCATGACGGACATGCAAGGTAGACAAGTTTATCACGGAGAACATGATATAGCTATGAAGTTTATGAAGGTTTGGTTTCTGAGTGGCGATACCTTAAGGTGGTGAAAGGGTTTGCATAGCTGTACGTATCAGGGTCAGCCATGCTAGTTTGGTTTAGTGTGAGTAATCAGACTAAAGTTTCCCACCATCACCAATCCGTGCTGGCTAGCGTGGTGATGAAAACTGGCTGAATCCCAGACATGAATGAGGGAAGGTTTTAAACCTTTGTAATGCAGTGGACTAGGAATATGGCTGCATTTGTTGTTTAAAGGCCGTGACAAGAGACGGTGACATTGCTCCATCGAGCAGGACAATGCCCTAGAGACTGACCATATATACATATGATGAGCGCACAAGGCCCCTCTCCACCCAAGCTAGGACCAAGGAGGGCCAGGCAATGTGTGCTGATGACTCGGCAGATAGACCTATAGGCTCCCCTAAATTCCCCATCCTTAGCTCACAAGGATAGTGAGATTGCAGCGACCAAAGAAACTAACGAGTCTGAGCCGGACTCGAACCCCAGTCTGGCGTTCACCAGTCATGGGCGTTACCACTTCGGCCATCACAACCCTGGTGAAAGGGTTTCCGTATCGCCATGATCAGCAATGCTGTACTCGTCAGGGCCACCCATACTAGGTTGGTTTGCTGTGAGTAATCGGACTAAAATTTTCCACCATCGCCAAGCCGTGCTGGCTATCGTGGTGATGAAAACTGAACAAACCCCAGACATGTATAGGGACATGTCTTAGGCCTTTGTTCTGCAGTGCACTAGAAATGTTTGCATTTGTTCTCATTGTCGATTTGCAAAATGATGTTTATCTGCCAATATCTTTCTTCTTTGTAGTTATTATTGTTCGTTTGTCTGGTTCTCAATTGCTGATTCTCATCTTAATTTCTTGGTTATAAACTTGCGGTCAATTATATATCTTATTCCTTATATGGATGTCAATCTTTGGCACCATCGCTCAATTTGTTCGTTTCAAATTATATCTGTATTACATATTGTAATAATATGATGACACACAATACCGTGGACAAACAAAGGCCATATTACTTTTTAAAGTTGATACATTTAATAATATTTTTTTTTTCTTTTGTGGGGGTGGCTAGAAATTCCTCTTTAAGAATATCAAGGAAATTGAATGTCAAATTGTATTGCATATTTCTTTTAACATAGTTCTTTCTTCCTTTAGTATTTAAATTGAAAAAGGAAATTTTATATTAGTTCACTTTCAATTACTAAAAGTCTATATTTTTCCCATTCCAACAGTTTTGCTGCTCGACCTTAAATATTCATGAATGCATATAAATTTTACTGTATTTCCAGTGAACAGTTGGATTTTTATATGATCTAATGTATTTCATGCAATGAGTTTATATATTTTTTGTTGTTGGAGAGTTATACACTTGGACGATTCAAAAATGTGTATATGAACGTGTATACATAAAGTTTTATGTTTATATGAATATGTACATGCATATGTATATGAATATATAAATGTGTATGTGTATATGAGTATGTATATGAATATATGTGTACTGTGAATACATTTGTATCCTACATGTCTTTGAATATATATATATATATATATATATATATATATATATATATATATATATATACATATATATATATATATATATATATATATATATATATTATATATATATATATATATATATATATATATATATATATTCGTATGATTGGCCTTGATTTTAGTGCTGCCTTTGACCGTGTTAATCATGAGGCCCTTGTTTTCAAACTGAAACAGTTGGGAGTGGGTGGGTCGTTTCTTAGCATTATTATTGATTTTTTAAGTAGTAGATCTCAAAGAGTAGTTGTTGATGGGCACCATAGTGAGTATAGGAATGTGATATCCGGTGTTCCACAAGGTAGTGTTCTTGGCCCATTACTTTTCATACTATATACACATGACATGTGGTTTGGCCTAGAAAATAAGCTTGTTGCATATGCAGATGATGCTACTCTCTTTGCATCAATTCCATCCCCTGAATGTAGACCTGGGGTTGGTGAATCCCTTAATAAAGATTTAGCTAAAATTAGTGCATGGTGCAAGTTATGGGGTATGAAGTTGAATCCTAACAAAACTCAAAGTATGATTGTAAGTAGGTCAAGGACGGTGGCTCCTCAACATCCGGATCTCAGTATTGATAATGTTTCTTTAAATTTGTATGACTCTTTCAAAATTTTAGGTGTGATTCTCGACAGCAAATTTACTTTTGAGTAACATATAAGGTCTGTGTCTTCTTCAATTGCACAAAAAATTGGCTTATTGAGAAAGTCTTTTAAGATATTCGGTGATCAATCTATTCTGAAGAAGTGTTTTAATTCTTTCATTCTACCTTGTTTTGAGTATTGTTCTCCTGTCTGGTCTTCAGCTGCTGATTCTCATCTTAATTTGTTGGACAGAAACTTACGGTCTATTAAATTTCTTATTCCTGATCTAGATATTAATCTCCGGCACCGTCGTTCAATTAGTTCCTTATGCATGTTGCATAAGATTTTTCATAACTCTGACCATCCTTTACATTCAGATCTCCCCGGACAATTCTATCCTGTTCGTAATACTAGGCAGGCAGTTAATTCTAATAGCCAGGCCTTTTCCATCATAAGACTCAATACTACGCAGTACTCTAGAAGTTTTATTCCAGCTGTTACCAAGTTGTGGAATGATCTTCCTAATCGGGTTGTTGAATCAGTAGAACTTCAAAAGTTCAAAGTTGGAGCAAATGCTTTTTTGTTGACCAGGCGGACATGAGTCTTTTTATAGTTTATATATGACATATTTGTTTTTGACGTTGCTAATAGTTTATATATGACATATCTGTTATGACATTGTTACTTTTTTTAGAATGATTTACTGTTAATTTGTTCTCTTCAGTTATTTATTTCCTTATTTCCTTTCCTCACTGGGCTATTTTTCCCTATTGGAGCCCCTGGGCTTATAGCATCTTGCTTTTCCAATTAGGGTTGTAGCTTGGATAGTAATAATAATAATAATAATAATAATATACACACATATATATACTGTACATATACTGTATATACATATACATGAATACATATATATATATATATATATATATATATATATATATATATATATATATATATATATATATATATATATATATACTGTATATATATATATATATATATATATATATATATATATATATATATATATATATATATATATATATACATATACTATATATATATATATATATATATATATATATATATATATATATATATATATATATATATATATACTGTATATATATATATACTGTATATATATATATATATATATATATATATATATATATATATATATATATATATATATATATATATATATGTATGTATATACACACACATATATATACATATATATATACATATACATAAATACATACATATATATATATATATATATATATATATATATATATATATATATATATATATATATATATTGTGTGTATATATACATACATTATATATGTATAGGCCTTTGTCGTGCAAAGGACTAGAAACAGCTGAATTTCTTATTTATGTTGATTTTGTTGTTGTTTCTGTATACACATATATATATATATATATATATATATATATATATATATATATATATATATATATATATATATATATATATATGTATATACATATATACATATATATATATATATAATATATATATATATATATATATATATATATGTATATACATATATACATATATATATATATATATATATATATATATATATATATATATATATATATATATATATATATATTTATATCATATAATGCAAATAAAAAAGACCTAAATTATGTTAACTTCTCATAACAATCCGATGCCTGAAGACCAGACCCGCTCTAACATCTCAATACACAATTCGACCTTCTACCAATCAGCCCTAATGGACAATACCTCGAGGGGGGATGTTTGTGGTACTGCAATAGAGCATTGCATGCAATGGCATAAAGGGGCCTCTATTACATGCAATGGCATAAAGGGACTTCTCATTCCCGTAATACGAAATATCCTGGAAGGACTCGTTGCGGGTAGCATTTCTTTTCCTTGCTGAGTTCGTGACTACATCCAATTCGAACTTGACTCTTCACGTCAAGATTTCTCTCTCTTATTTGTCATCATGAAAAGATAATGAGATGACGTCACTTCGGGTCAATTTCAACCGGAACTTGAGATGGTTTCGATTTTCTTCGTCTTCTCATTTTGCGACTCTGAAATATCTCTCTTTATCTGTGGCAGGTAACTTTAAGTTTCCCGAATGATAAACTGGATGATTTTACTATATTCATTTTTTTTCTAATTTTATAGCAAGGACAAAATTTAAATAGAGTTTTTCTATCTTCGTGGTTTTCTTTTTTCTAGATTTTATGGCAAGGATATAACTTTGAATGTTGTTTTTTCTATCTTCCAGGTTTTTTTTAGAATTGTGTGACAAGGATATAACCTTGAATATAGGTTTTTTTTCTATCTTCGTGTTTTTTATGGTAAGGATATACCTTTAAAAATAGTTTTTTTTTATCTTCACGTTTTTTTTATTTCCTGGAATTGTCTGAGAAGGACAGAACTTGTAATATTGTTTATCCATCTTCATACGTTTTATTTTTTCTTTGGACCTTAGAGCAAGGACAGCACTTTGAATATAGGTGTCTAGACACAAAATGCACCTTACACAATACTTGACCTATATTTAGAGAACATAACTCCAATAGGATATACATACAGTAGTTAACTATGTAAAGTAACTACGGCAATTTAGCAAAATACTAATCGGGAAAAAATTATAGAAATAGTGAATGTAGATGTGTAAGGGAGATCATAAGAATAATTAGATTATCATACAGCATTTTAGGTAAGATTTCATTAATTACTATTACAGCTGTAAAAAAAAAATCCTACAATTTTACCTTATTACGCCTGAAGGTTATTTAAAACTGTTATATATCTGTTGAACTTATGTTCAATGACTCTCTATTTGCATAATTGATTCTTAAAACCTGAATGGTAATCTGTCGGACTTGGGTTCGAGTCCCTTTATTTGCATAATTGATTCTTAAAACCTGAATGGTAATCTGTCGGACTTGGGTTCGAGTCCCTTTATTTGCATAATTGATTCTTAAAACCTGACTAGTAATCTGTCGGACTTGGCTTCGAGTCCCGCTCAAGCTCAATAGTTACTTGTAGTGTCTTTAACCTCACCATCTTTGTGAGCTGCGGATGGTGGGGTTTGGGTTAGCCCATAGGTCTACCAGCTGAGTCATCAGCATCCCTTGCCTGGCCCTCCTTGGTCCTACTTTAGGTGGAGAGGCGAAAGCGAGAGTTATATTAACGTCCCTGACTGGTGAACGTCCCGTCAGGGTTCGAGTCCCACTCAAACTCGTTAGTTTCTTTGGTTGCTGTAACCTCACCACCCTTGTGAGCCAAGGAAAGGGGTTTGGAGGAGCCTAGAGGTCTACCAGCTGAGTCATCAGCATCCATTCCTTGGCCCTCCCTGGTCCAAGCTTGGGTGGAGAGGGGCTTGGGCGTTGATCATATGTATATATTGTAAGGTTTTAGGGCATTGTTCAGTTAGCTACGGCATTTGATAACTGAAATGAAAGAAATAAACTTCATGGGTGATTGCCTCAAAATAATGGTGTACCGATATCAGTGCAGTAAGTCAAGGACTACATGATAGAAAAAATACACGGAAATGTAGGTGAAGTATTTCAATTAAATACAATCCTAGATATTTGATTGAACCTCTTTGATTAATAGAGCCTTTTCCAATTAGAGGAAATCAGAACAATTCAACATAATCTCTAGACACCAACATAAGACTTCGATGCATATAGGAATGACTCGGAGGGTGATGGGTCTTCTACCTCTGGCAATAGGGGACACATATTATAATTAGTAGAGGTAATTTACGAGACAGTTAACGTCCTAATTAAAGGGTATATTTATTGAGCAGCTTAATGAGGGGGGGAGGAGTCATTTATATTTATCTATTGGCAATACAATTGGACCTTTTTTTCAGACGTGTGATTTTTTTTTCAGTTTTACTTAATTCTGATAATATAAATCTATGATAATCAAGGATTATAAAATGCTTGTTTCGGTTACATGTTTTACATAAATTGTATTAATTGGACGTTTATACGCTCAAGTTTTAACATAATTCGCTATACATTTTATTATTATTACTATTATTATTATTATATGTATATATATATATATATATATATATATATATATATATATATAT
>NC_090727.1:58607670-58629671 GCF_036898095.1 Palaemon carinicauda | reverse complement strand
ACCAAAAGAAAAATATTCAGGGTTACTCTATAAATAATTCCTTATTGCAATACCGATCAATAATTGCAATGAAGCCATAGTTGACTGCAATTTAGCAACATTGCACACCAGATAAAAAGGATATTTATGGTTACTATATAATTCCTTCTTGCAATACGGATGCAATACCCAGTTGTTTGTCCACTCAGCGATAATAAACATTCCTCTCTACAAATAATTAATATACCATCATAGACCGGGGAGAGGATGGGCAAGTCTCCCAACTCGTGTATCTCCAATTACGTGCAATTTCCCCGTCATTACTCCTGCATTTGTGCGCTGATAGGAAGGCTGTGGACGGCCGTGTTGTTATTATTGAAAACAGAAGCGATGAAGCTTTTTTTTTTTTTTCTGATTTTAGTCTATGAATGGTGAAATTATTGTATGGCAAAATGTGAGGGGAATGTAATGGAGAGCGAGCGGTTATGTATATGTATGTGTATATGTATATGTGTATGTATATGTATATATATACATATATATAGATGTATATATATATATATATATATATATATATATATATATATATATATCTATATATATATATAAATATATATATATATATATATATATGTATATATAAATATATATTATATATATATATATATATATATATATAAATATATATATATATATATATATATATATATATATATATATATAATGTGTGTGTGTGTATATATATAGATGTATATATATATATATTTTATATATATATATACATATATATATATTTATATATATATGTATATATAAATATACACATACATATACATATATGTATATAATTTTATTTATATAATATATATATATATAATATACATATAAATATATATATATATAATATATATATATATATACTGTTTATATATATAATCATACATACAGTATATATATATATATATATATATATAATATATATAAATACAGTATATATATACATACTATTATATATATATATATATATATATATATATATATATACATATCCACATGTGTAAATATATATATATATATATATATATATATATATGTACATATTTATATATATACGTATATATATATATATATATATATATATATATATATATATATATATATATATATATATATATATATATATATATTCTTTCATGTCACCCTCAGGAGGGAAAGGGCGTAGCTATACCCTAGAGAGAGGGGATACCCAGAAAGGTACACTAGGATACGACATTCCCATAAATTGCTGAACCTGAGGATTGTAGTTAAGAAGGGGGGGGGGTTGAAAAGGGATGAAGGTGTGTGTTTATATCTATCTAAATATTTAGAAGTAATTTTGACGGATCGAGTACACTAGTATAATACGTATTTCTTGTAAAACATTCGTTTTACGTTTACTATCAACTGGAAATATATTTTCAATTTTTGGCTTCCCTTTTGTCTATGGTATGTAATAAGAACTGTGTATTGTTAGTATCTAAATTACTATCTGAAATATCTAAAAACATCTTGTGTATGAGGAGTTTTTCGCCTCCTAATACATAGAACATAATAAATTATCTTAATGGTCTAATATTTTGAAAACCACAACATGTATCCTAAAAGGTTAAGTTATGGAGATTATGATAAGAGTCTTGTAATCTACCCCAATCAAACATCTATTTGCTAAACAGACCATTCAAGAGAAGCATTTGATAGGAAATCATAAGATGCAGAAGTTAATCTTCGGTATACAAATGTGCCACAGCCTTAGAATGTAATGAACTTGGTTTGATTTTCCTCTGATGAAAGAATTCATAATGTCCGGAAGAGCAACTTTGAATGTCTAATTATAAAAGGTTACAGTTCTTTCTATGGGTTATTTCAGAAACGATTATGTAAAAATTGGTTTCAGCCTGACTGTAATGAACAAGGGCAAATACTCGATCTATAATCAACAGAAAGAGAGAGAGAGAGAGGAGAGAGAGGAGAGAGAGAGAGAGAGAGAGAGAGAGAGAGAGAGAGAGGAGAGAGAGAGAGAGAGAGAGAGAGAGAGAGAGAGACTGGATATGAATTAATAAGATAGAATCAGTTTCAAACTGACTTTCATTACAGTCAGTTTCCCCAATCCACAAAGAGAGAGAGAGAGAGAGAGAGAGAGAGAGAGAGGAGATGAGAGAGAGAGAGAGAGGAGAGAGAGAGAGAGAGAGAGACTGGACATGAATTAATAAGATAGAATCAGTTTCAAACTGACTATCATTACAGTCAGTTTCCCCAATCCACAAAGAGAGAGAGAGAGAGAGAGAGAGAGAGAGAGAGAGAGAGAGAGAGAGAGAGAGAGAGAGAGAGAGAGAGAGAGAGCGAGAGAGAGAGAGAGAGAGAGAGAGAGAGAGAGAGAGAGCGAGAGAGAGAGGAGAGAGAGAGAGAGAGAGAGAGAGAGAGAGAGAGAGGAGAGAGACCCAAATTCTATTGCCACTCTATTTAATCTACGTTATCTTGTGCATCAAAGGATGTTTGATTAGGCTGTAATGTTCAGAAGATAACTTCCTATTCCGTCATTCCGTCTCATCTTGAGCGAAGAATTCGCTCATATTTGCGAATAAAACGTAAAGTCAGAACTTGAAAAGAGAACCGTGTCCAAATATTCAGAAAATAGATACGACTGATATTGTAGTCTTTCAGCTCCATTTTAAGACTTTTAATAATGAAGAATTGAATAATTTTGACTTTGAATAATGAACTGAATAATTTTGACTTTTCATAATGAATAACTGAATAATTTTGACTTGTAATAATGAAGAACTGAATAATTTTGACTTTGAATAATGAAGAACTGAATAATTTTGACTTGTAATAATGAAGAACTGTATAATTTTGACTTTGAATAATGAAGAACTGAATAATTTTGACTGAATAATGAAGAACTAAATAATTTTGACTTTTCATAATGAAGAACTGAATAATTTTGACTTTTAATAATGAAGGTGAATAATTTTGACTTTGAATAATGAAGAAGTGAATAATTTTGACTTTTAATAATGAAGAACTGAATAATTTTGACTTTTAATAATGAAGAACTGAATATTTTGACTTTTAATAATGAAGGTGAATAATTTTGACTTTTAATAATGAAGAGGTGAATAATGTTGACTTGTAATAATGAAGAACTGAATAATTTTGACTTTTTAATAATGAAGGTGAATAATTTTGACTTTTAATAATGAAGAAGTGAATAATTTTGACTTTTAATAATGAAGAACTGAATAATTTTGACTTGTAATAATGAAGAACTGATAATTTTGACTTGTAATCATGAAGAACTGAATAATTTTGACTTTTAATAATGAAGAGCTGAATGATTTTTAAGAGTTTTTATTTATCGATAAGGGCTTTGGAGAGAGAAACAGAAAACTAAGATAAGGTGAATTATTGAGTTCTGACCAATGCCATTGAGTTTGAAGTTCACAAAAATAAACCTTATGGCTTTGATTCCATATATTCGCAGTTAGAGTACTTAGAATACGTCAACACGTGAAACTGATTAGGGATCAATTGACATTGCCTCGGTATATTCAAAATCAAGAATTCTTATAATACCTAAAACATGTGACACTGATAAGGAATATAGGGCTTTGCTATAGTATATTCACAGGCAAGAGTAATTAGAATACACGTGACACTGATTAGGGATTAATGACATTGCCTCAGTATATTCACAGACAAGAATACTTAGAATACACACAAATGTGACACTGATTAGGGACATCTGTCTTTGCTTCAGTATATTCACAATCAAGAGTACTTAGAATACGTAAATCATGTGACACTTATTAAGGATCTATGGCTTAACTTGAGTTTTCACAGTCAAGAGTAATTAGAATACAGAGAAATATCACACTGATTAGGGACATGTGGCTTTACTTTAGTATTCACAGTCAAGAGTACTTAGAATACGTAAAGCATGTGGCACATAAGGCTTTGCTTTAGTATATTCACAGTCAAAAGTACTTAGAGTACCTAAAACATGTAACACTACTTAGGGAAAGTAAGATGACAATTAAATAATTCTATGAAACAAACTTTACAATAATTCTCACGCTCGCAATTTATTATCCTGACGGTAAAGAAAATTTCATGCCATTCGGTGTTTTAATTTCTTTATCAAAAGGCATAAATATATGAAATTTATTTGAATTATAGTTAGACTTCTCAATATCACCTCGTTATATTTTCTTAAAAATCTAAAATTGTAAATCTCCAAGGAAGAAAAATCTATCACCTTCGTTAAACCTGTTTGCATAGTACGTAGAAAAAATTATAATTTTTCATAAGGTTTAGAGGAGTTTCAAGTTCACTGGCTATCCTCTCAACATCCTAAACTTTATAATTACTTTTTCAAAAAATTATTGGCTTTTTTATCTTGTACATTTACGCTATTTAATCAATGCATGGTGTATGTGTGTATATATATATATATATATATATATATATATATATATATATATATATATATATATATATATATATATATATATATATATATATGTACACACATACATACATACATACATACATACATATATATATATATATATATATATATATATATATATATATATATATATATATATATGTTTTGACATTCAAGGTGTAAGTATATATATATATATATATATATATATATATATATATATATATATATATATATATATATATATATATACTTACACCTTTAATGTCAAAACAGTGCGTTGAAGATAAAAGATATTTCGAGTGTATTTTTTCTATTTAAAAACAATAGAACATGATTGAAAATTTTTTCTTATACTACGCCCATGAATTTTGAAATTGTTAATGAGTTATTTTTCATGTATATCATAGATTAAAGTAAAAAAAATACATACATTAGACTATGAATCGTCAATCTTATCATAAATTTTAGTTTAAAGATGAAAATGTTACATTTATCAGGATATGAATCCTCAATTTTATCATAAATTTAAGTTTAAAGATGAAAATAATACATTTATCAGGATATGAATCCTCAATTCTATCATCAATCTCAGTTTAATGATGAAAATCTAACAGTTATCAGGATATGAATCCTCAATTCTATCATCAATCTCAGTTTAATGATGAAAATCTTACAGTTATCAGGATATGAATCCTCAATTCTATCATCAATCTCAGTTTAATGATGAAAATCTAACAGTTATCAGGATATGAATCCTCAATTCTATCATCAATCTCAGTTTAATGACGAAAATCTTACAGTTATCAGGATATGAATCCTCAATTCTATCATCAATCTCAGTTTAATGACGAAAATCTTACAGTTATCAGGATATGAATCCTCAATTCTATCATCAATTTTAGTTTAATGACGAAAATCTTACAGTTATCAGGATATGAATCCTCAATTCTATCATCAATTTTAGTTTAATGACGAAAATCTTACAGTTATCAGGATATGAATCCTCAATTCTATCATCAATTTTAGTTTAATGACGAAAATCTTACAGTTATCAGGATATGAATCCTCAACTCTATCATCAATCTTAGTTTAATGATGAAAATCTTACAGTTATCAGGATAGGAATCGTCAATTCTATCATCAATCTTAGTTTAATGATAAAAATCTTACATTTATCAGGATATGAATCCTTAATTCTATCATCAATCTTAGTTTAATGATAAAAATCTTACAGTTATCAGGATATGAATCATCAATTCTATCATCAATCTTAGTTTAATGATGAAAATCTTACAGTTATCAGGATATGAATCCTCAATTCTATCATCAATCTT
Source organism: Palaemon carinicauda (assembly GCF_036898095.1). Classification (NCBI taxonomy): domain Eukaryota; kingdom Metazoa; phylum Arthropoda; class Malacostraca; order Decapoda; family Palaemonidae; genus Palaemon; species Palaemon carinicauda. Next base: position 58,623,866 of record NC_090727.1, on the reverse strand, counting down.
AGTTTAATGGTGAAAATCTTACAGTTATCAGGATATGAATCGTCAATTTTATCATCAATCTTAGTTTAATGATGAAAATCGTACAGTTATCAGGATATGAATCCTCAATTCTATCATCAATCTTAGTTTAATGATGAAAATCTTATCAAGATATGAATCCTCAATTTTATCATCAATTTTATTATTGAACCTCATGAAGGAGAAGGCCTGACTATAAACAGATTAATTTAATTTTCAAAATGCCATTGATCAAAGAGGCATTATAAAAGATTATCACAACAATTGGGTTGATTGTGGTCCAAACTAAACTATATTTGTAAAGAAGAAATCTCAGGGATAGAAGAGACCAGTCTGGTTAACTGGCCCTGGTTGGGGAATTTTTACCAAATCACTAGTGTACTCGACCGTCAAAAATGACGGATAAATAACTAAATATATGTACATGTACACGCGCACACATCCAACCCTTCCAAACTCCCCCTCCCCTTTCCTAACTACAACCCGGCAGTTTAGGCAACTTGTGGGAGATTGTGGTTTCCGAGTGTACCTCTGGGGGTAGCCCCTCTCACCCGGGTATGACTACTCCCTATTCCCGTACATGTACACGTGCGCAGACATTCAACCCTTCTAAACTCACCCCCCCTCTTTCCTAACTACAACCCGGCAGTTTTGGCAACTTGTGGGTGATTGTGGTTTCCGAGTGTACCTCTCCGGGTAGGCCTAGCCCCTCTCACCCGGGTATGACTACTCCCTATTCCCGTACATGTACACGCGCGCACACATCAAACCCTTCCAAAACCCCCCAACCCTTTCCTAACTACAACCCGGCAGTTTCCGCAACTTGTGGGTGATTGTGGTTTCCGAGTGTATTTCTCGGGGTATCCCCTCTCACCCGGGTATGACTACTCCCTATTCCCGTACCTGAGGAATGAGGAGGAATCAAGTAGTCATATATCCTGCAATGGCTCTTTGTTTCACAGGATAGTTTATGTTTTAACCCTGTTTGTTTGTTTGTTTGTGAACAGCTTCATGGCCCTAATTTTAATCATAGAGTAATGAACCTTGCAGGAATTAACTGTTATATACAGAGCTAGAAATTATTAAGTTTGAAAGGTTAAAGTCAAAGGTCAAGGTCACAGCTAAGCAAAATGTCCAATTCCCCTAATATGATACAAGCTTGGACATCGTTGTCACAGAGATTTCAAACTTGGTTCAAATTTGAATGAATGAAAATCCATGCTAATTAATACATGTTAAGGTCAAAGGTCAAGGTCACGGTCAATCAAAATGCCCAATTCCCCTAATATGATACAAGTTTGGACATCGTTGCCACAGACGCTTCAAAACTTGGTTCATATTTGAATGAACGAAAATCCATGCCAATTAATACATGTTAAGGTCAAATGTCAAGGTCACGGTCAATCAAAAGGCCCAATTCACGTAACACGATATAAGTTTGGACATCGTTGACACAGAGACTTCAAATTTGGTTCATTTATGAATGAATGAAAATCCATGCCAATTAATACATGTTAAGGTCAAAGGTCAAGGTCACAGTCAATCAAAATGCCCAATTCACGTAACAAGAAATAAGTTTGGGCATCGTTGCCACAGACACTTCAAACTTGTTTCATATTTGGGTGCATGAAAATCCACACCAATTAATACATGTCAAGTCGAAGATCAAGTTCAAGCAAAAGGTCGAGAAATAAGCTGCCGCAGCGGAGGTCTGCGCTTTACTGAGTGCCCCTCTAATTATATATGTAGCAAGACACGTTGCTCTTCATTCTGTAGGAGAAGTTAACTCGTACATCTTTACATAACTTTTTTTTTTTGACATTCTTCGCTTGATTAGATTTCTTTGGAGATTACAATACGTAAATTTCAAAAATATTCTCGAATGCCCAATTCTTTATTGGACTTCACGGCTTGTAATTCCAGGAATTGCCACCAGATGGTGCGGATTCTGACAACTCCACAGCTTCTAGTTCCAGGAATTGCCACCAGATGGTGCGGATTCTGAACATCACAACGAACGTGGATTTGAAAAATTAATTTGATATCGCCTTTAGCTTAAAGGATTTGGGTACCCACAATTTAGACGATCAGATAAAATGAACATTGATAGAAAAATTCTAACGAATTAAAAGATACCAATAATGGTTCAGGGATATTTTTTAAAATCTAATAGATTGTTTCATATATTTTTGGTTAAAGTATTTTCATCTATTAGATTTTTTTTTATTATCTAATATTATACGGCACCTTTAGACCTAAAACTATCTATTATCCATATTTCCCCAAACACGAATATATATATATATATATATATATATATATATATATATATATATATATATATATATATATATATATATATATATATATTGTATACACGAAGAAATAATGTAATATATATATATATTATATATATATATATATATATATATATATATATATATATATATTTTATTTCACCATATATGTATACATATTCTCATCTTAATTTGTTGGACAGAAACTTACGGTCTATTAAATTTCTTATTCCTGATCTAGATATTAATCTCTGGCACCGTCGTTCAATTAGTTCATTATGCATGTTGCATAAGATTTTTCATAACTCTGACCATCCTTTACATTCAGATCTCCCTGGACAATTCTATCCTGTTCGTAATACTAGGCAGGCAGTTAATTCTAATAGCCAGGCCTTCTCCATCATGAGGCTCAATACTACGCAGTACTCTAGAAGTTTTACTCCAGCTGTTACCAAGTTGTGGAATGATCTTCCTAATCGGGTAGTTGAATCAGTAGAACTTCAAAAGTTCAAAGTTGGAGCAAATGCCTTTTTGTTGACCAGGCGGACATGAGTCTTTTTATAGTTTATTTATGACATTTGTTTTTGATGTTGTTAATAGTTTATATGTGACATGTCTGTTTTGACGTTGTTACTTTTTTTAGAACGATTTATTGTTAATTTGTTCTCTTCATTTATTTATTTCCTTATTTCCTTTCCTCACTGGACTATTTTTCCCTGTTAGAGCCCCTGGGCTTATAGCATCTTGCTTTTCCAACTAGGGTTGTAGCTTGGATAGTAATAATAATAATAATAATAATAATAATACAAAAAAAAAATGCTAGTATTTAAAAGATAAAGATTTCGCGTTTTTTTAAAAGAAAGTTTCCAATGGCACCTAATTGTGTGTAAACCCATAATTATTAGATGGACATTATGCACCACAAGGACAAAGGAAAAAAAAAAAGAGGAGATATTAAATACAGATCTTTGGATGAAATCTCAACTAATGAATACTAATTATTCATAAGTCCACTATTATAGATATTATAGATATATAGACATATATATATATATATATATATATATATATATATATATATATATATATATATGAAATATATATATATATATATATATATATATATATATATATATATATATATATGTCTATATATATACAGTATATATATAAATAAATTTGTTTATTATTTTTTTTTAGAATTTTTTATTTAATGATATGAGATCATAAGTAAATTTACGTTTTAATTATGTCTTTCGAAACCAATTTCACCCCAATATGATTTTCTAAAATGAACTTTAAATGTTACTCATGAGCGGCAGGAGCTGTAGCAAGGGATAAGACAATAAAATAGAGACCGGTCATGCACAGTATGTGTCCGACCAGCGCCCAAGATCCTATCCATCAAGGTAGGACCAGGGTGGGCCAGGCAATGGCTGCTGATGGCAGGGGTTTAAAAGGTTTAAAGGTCAACTCATGAATGGCAGATTCAAGGGATAGAACAATAACCTAGAAACTGACCACATATACATAAGGTCATCGCCCAAGTCCCCTCTCCATCAAGCTATGACCAGGGAGGGCTAGGCAATGGCTGCTGAGGGAGGGGTAGGCAATGGCTGCTGAGGGAGGGGTAGGCAATGGCTGCTGAGGGAGAGGTAGGCAATGGCTGCTGAGGGAGAGGTAGGCAATGGCTGCTGAGGGAGAGGTAGGCAATGGCTGCTGAGGGAGGGGTAGGCAATGGCTGCTGAGGGAGAGGTAGGCAATGACTGCTGAGGGAGGGGTAGGCAATGGCTGCTGAGGGAGGGGTAGGCAATGGCTGCTGAGGGAGAGGTAGGCAATGGCTGCTGAGGGAGGGGTAGGCAATGGCTGCTGAGGGAGGGCTAGGCAATGGCTGCTGAGGGAGGGGTAGGCAATGGCTGCTGAGGGAGGGCTAGGCAATGGCTGCTGAGGGAGAGGTAGGCAATGGCTGCTGAGGGAGGGGTAGGCAATGGCTGCTGAGGGAGGGCTAGGCAATGGCTGCTGAGGGAGGGCTAGGCAATGGCTGCTGAGGGAGAGGTAGGCAATGGCTGCTGAGGGAGGGGTAGGCAATGGCTGCTGAGGGAGAGGTAGGCAATGGCTGCTGAGGGAGAGGTAGGCAATGGCTGCTGAGGGAGGGGTAGGCAATGGCTGCTGAGGGAGAGGTAGGCAATGGCTGCTGAGGGAGGGGTAGGCAATGGCTGCTGAGGGAGGGCTAGGCAATGGCTGCTGAAAGAGAGGTAGGCAATGGCTGCTGAGGGAGGGGTAGGCAATGGCTGCTGAGGGAGAGGTAGGCAATGGCTGCTGAGGGAGGGGTAGGCAATGGCTGCTGAGGGAGAGGTAGGCAATGGCTGCTGAGGGAGGGGTAGGCAATGGCTGCTGAGGGACGAGGTTTAAAGGGCAGAGGCAATGGCTAGAACAATGGGCTAGAAACTGACCATATATATGGTCAGCCCCAAGTCCCCTCTTCAAGTTAGGACCAGGGAGGGCCAGGCAATGGTCGCTGATGACTCACCAGGTAAATCTATAGGCTCCCTCAAATGCACCAGACCTAGGTCACAAGAATGGTGAGGTTGCAGACACTACTAGAAACCATCAAGCTTGAGGGGTGCTTCAACTCACGTCCAATAGATTGCAAGACAGGGACAATTCTATAGTAAACTCCCCATTCGTCCAGTCCTAACTTGAAAGGACTTTAAGGTTGCAGACTGCTAGAAACTATGGGGCCAGAATGGGGCTCAAACTCCCGACTCGTAGATTGCAATACAGGTATATTATCAATGGGATGTTACTTCCCGAACAGGTGAATGGTGAAAAAGAGGCTGTTTGTGGTGATAAATTCACATAGAGTAAAAATACTTACACACACATACACACACACACACACACATATATATATATATATATATATATATATATATATATATAGATATATATATATATATATATATATATATATATATATATATATATATATATATATATATATATATATATATATATATTTTTGGGCTCAAGCCATGTCGTCCTGATGGAAGTTCCTATAGGGTAGCTTCCTAGGGTATATTACAACTACGGCGATATTCCCAGAGAATTTACCTTAAGGTACCAGAATTCTAACTCCTGGAGCGAGTATCCCTCGTGAAAGGGATATCGCGACATATCAGAGGACGTATTCTAGACACGCCACATGGCAATCTACATCCTGGACAGAGATTTCGTCTCGTAGGTGGTGATTGGCGAGATACGAATTCGGGAAAGAAAAAGGGGAGCCGCTCCCAAGGCTTCCCTATCCTCTGATTCGTATGCGTGCCTGGCGCCAATCCTGGCGCCATCTGTATTCCTTTTTGCGTAGCTTAACAACTCGGTGTTTTTTCCTGTTTTTCTCGCAAATCTTGGATTTATTCGACTTTTCATGGCTTCTTCGTCTTCTTCGGCCTCTGATAAGTTGAGTATAGTGTCTGTTATGTATAAATGTAGGCTCTTGGTAAAATTTTGAGTGATTAATAGGATTAATCTTTGATACAAGAGCTGTAGCCTACCAGAGGCGTCTTGGACGCTGTCGCTCGCTAGGTATAAGTTAGTTAGTCAGAGCGACATTCCTGGTTGTTTTGCTTTAATAAATTTTAGCTATTTAGCATTACATAGGATTTCCTTTCGTGCTTAGTATTATTTGGCGAAGTATTCGCCATTCTGGCCTACGCTAGGCCATGTAGCCTAGTCGTTTGGTCCTAGTACTTCATGCATGATTATGGTTTTTCCGAGTGTAATTAAAATTTTATTGAAGCTTTAGGCTATATTTTATACATTTTAGACTGTGTGGAATATTTCCAAGATAGTATACGAGTGAGTTTCGGTGAATTAGGTAATCGATTCTCTTGGTGCCTAGGCTAGTTGCTTATGGAGCCTTAGTATACTTTATCATACTCCCCGGTTGCTTTCTTTTCTTCGGAGAAGGTATGCAATCCCTTTCCCTCTGTTTAAGCCTTGGGCTTATCCCTAAGTGGTTTTTTCCGAATTTATTTTCGATAAAACTATACTAGGGTGTTACTGTACCTTCCTGTTCCTGTAGTTATGGTTCAAGAGGGACAGAACAACAGAGTTTTTAGTCTGAGTCTGTGTTGTCTGGCTTGGGGCCGAGTCCCCCTCGCTGACCTAACACATACAAAGGGAGCTTAGCTCCCTTAGGTCACTACCGAAGGTTTCTGTGGATATGATTCCTTCTTTTGTGATCTACCAGACTAGTCCTGTTGCTGTTCTCGCGGGAGGATAAGTTCTTCCCTTGGGAGTAGCAACGCCTTCCTTGCTTTGGTGCTCTGGAAGCTGGCAAGTATTGCTGGCCTTTCCCCTTAGATCTCCCTTAGGCTAAGATAAGTTTCTTGGCTGCGAGTGATCTGTCACTAAAGCAAGGTTGGCAGGACCCTCTTGTCCCTTCCCCCTCTTTCTTCATACTGTACTGTACGTCGTTCTACATCTGGACCTAGTATAGGTTAGGATGTGGAATTGACTCAGCCCCTTGCCGGCCGGCAGAGCTGGCCGGCAGGGGTCTTACTGTACTGTACGTCGTTCTACTTCTGGACCTAGTATAGGTTAGGATGTGGAATTGACTCAGCCCCTTGCCGGCCGGCAGAGCTGCTGGCCGGCAAGGGTCTTATGTTTTCGAGTGCTGCCCGGACCTCTCTTGGTCCCTCATCCATGCCTGCCGGCAGAGCCGGACGGCATGGGTCAAGGAAGCCTGAATTAGTTTCTCCCCTTCCTTATATGCACTCTTTCGGTTGCCGGGCTTGGAGGTTGTGTACACTCTTATCCCGGCATCCATTCTATTTTTCTTCTAAGTGCTGTACCTGTCCCGGCTGCCGGCCTATGAGGCCGGCAGCCGGGCAGGTGTAGTCCTCTGGTTCTTTTGCTGCCGGCTGGCATTGGTCTTGTACCTTTGCCGGCCGGCTTATGTCAGCCCTTGTCTGCCGGTCACCAAGAGTGTGGCCGGCAGCTGGGTACTACCTTGTGTAGTTGCTGGCCGGCAGCCATTGCCGGCCAACACTGGCTGTTACCGGCCGGCAGTTGCTGCCGACCGGCACAGGCATTTGAACCAGAGTGCTGCCGCCCTATAGCTGTTAAGTAGTATACTTTAAAGCTAGTTGTGGTGTGTGCCGGCCGGCAAAGGCAGGCCGGCACACATCCCCCTATACTGTACTAGTATTCTTCTGTATAGCATATACAGTAAGAGGAAAACTATAGTAAAGGTTTTGGTACAGCACTGTGTCTTCTAACACTATTGTGTTTTCTTGCACGCCCCTTTGCTGTTGCCCTCAGATAGGAAGCTGAGTTCTTCCCTGTCTATTATCCAGGATTTTAAAATCATTGCTTAGGTGTGAGCTCCACCTGTTTCCTCTGGAAACCTTGCATTGGTTACTCTAGAAGAGATAAACCATTTTTGATTTTATTATCTGGAAGGCTGCAACAATGGGTTGTGAGGGAAACACAAGTGTGTGTCTTTCCTTTATGAATTGTTATGCTATACTATGCATATCCAGTGATACATAGTTCACTTGATACTCATGGAAATTTCTTCTCTTTACAGGAGGACCCTCCGAAGTGCGGAAATGTTTTCTGCAATGTCCGCAGCAAGAACCTCTGCGGACATGAGTGTTGTAGGAGACATGCAGCATGCGCCGTCTCCAAGGATGATCTCCAGTATTGGGACCCTCAGGTATGTACTGTATGCACTAACCTGATTACTGAGGCTTTTGATTCCCCTAGAACGGCGGAATCAAGAGATATAGCAAGGGAAAAGCTTCGTACTTGGGTAAGGGGCTTCAAGAAGAACACCTCTGGCCCTTATCTTCCAAGTGAGAATATGAGGGCGTATCTTTTTCCCCAGGCATCAGCTGATGCAGTGATTCCCCAGCCTCAAGAGGAGATCCCTCAAGATCAAGTCCAGGTGGACGTGGAAGTCGCAGTTGCGATGCAAGACATCCAGTTAGATGACAGGATGTCTGACCTGGACGAACGTTTGGAACAAGACCTCCTGGCAGAAGGTCAGGATGAAGTTCAAACCCCGGATGTCGTAGAGGATGAGGTCGACGAGGTGTCGGCTATTCCGGTTCAGATTCCGGATCCTATCCCCTCAACATCGGCCGGTCTCCCAGTAGAACTGGGACAGGCCCTCTCTTCGATTGTTGGAATGATCCAACAAATGCAGAAGGAGAATCAGGAGAAGGCGGCTGCTATGGAACTGCGTATGCAGTCCATGGCAGAATCACGTGGACCCCGGAAAGGGCTCAATGTGAAAGACCTTCCTTGTGCTCAGATGCTAACCCCTGGAGGTATGCTGAGCACATGCCAATGACGACTGGAAAGATCGTCATCTCGGATAAGCTGGGTTCAGTTCCACTAGAGGAGGTGGAATTTTGGCCCAGCAAGGCATCATATCCGGACTGCTATGTCCGGCTGAGAAAAGAACCAGCTTCAAGGGAGGAGACAGAGCCGAAGGAGGTCATAATTATGGACCACGCTAAGGCTCAAGCCCTACTTTCATCCTCGATGAAAGAGAGGGGCTTCTCTAACTCGAAGGTAGCTGCATTGAACAAGAAGCTCCCTTCTTTTGTGTCCTCTCCTGCTAGAGCCTTCCCCTTTTTACAGAAAGGGTTTGCGGCTGTCCTAAAGGCAGTCGAGGCCGGCAAGCCTTGCCCCTCCCTGGAGGAGTGTAAACCCTTGTCGCTGGCCCTGCCTATGGACCACAAAGACTGGAAGGATGTCCATCTGACATTCTCAGTGGGAAAGTTGGAGGCTGATATTGCCGGACGGCAATTCGGCGAGGACCTCCCCAAGCTGTCCGACTCTCTTTTACGAAGAGAGTTCGAGACAAAAGAAAGACTGGATGCCTCAATGTCTCATCAGACTACTCTTGAGACGATGGCAAGTGACCCCAAGGTCCATGAAATGTTCATGGTAGTGGCTAAGTCTCACCTAGCCACAGTGACGAAGGACCTTTATAGCTTCGTCAGGGCAAGGAGAGCTTGCAGGGAGTTCGTGTTCATCGGGGCCTCGGTGAGACACGAGCCAAGGAAGTTAATCTCCTCCAACATTTGGGGAAAAGACCTTTTCCCTACCGATGTGGTCAAAGAGGTTGTTGATAAGGCCGCCGTGGAGAATAGAAACCTTCTCCAGAAGTGGGGCCTGGCTATCAAAAGAAAATCTTCCCCGGATGAGGGTCCTCAACCAAAGAGGAAGAATATGAGGACTAGGCTACCATCTCGGTCAGCCAAGCCTTTTAGACAGCAACAGCAACTGCAATTGCCATTGCCTCCAGTGCCCCAGATGGTGGCACAAACCCCGACTACTTTTCAGTGGGTACCCCAGGCTGTGCCAGGTCAGTCATCCACATTCACCCCGATGTTCGAAGGACAGTCTTCTTCCTTTCGTGCAAAACCTAGAGGAGCAGCCAGAGGCTCGTCTAGGCGCCCCTCAAGGGGAAGGGGATTCAGAGGTGGTCGTGGTCAGGGAGGCAAGACCTCAGGACGGCAGTCCAAGTGAAACGATACCGGTAGGAGGGAGACTGATGAAATTTTGGGATCGCTGGACCTTCGATCCCTGGGCCCAAAGCCTACTCAAGAATGGACTGGGCTGGAGCTGGTACAGCACTCCACCCCCGTGCCTTCGGTTTTTCCAACACTCCACCCCCGTTCTGGAGGAGTACGTTCAAGAACTGTTGGAGAAAAAGGTGATCCGAAAGGTGAAGTCCATCAAATTCCAAGGGAGGCTGTTTTGTGTTCCCAAGAAAGACTCGGAAAAGCTCAGAGTCATTCTGGACTTGTCGCCACTCAACAAGTTCATAGTGAATTGCAAATTCAAGATGCTAACACTGCAACACATAAGGACCTTACTGCCCAAGAGGGCATACTCAGTCTCTATAGACTTGTCAGACGCCTATTGGCACATTCCAATCAGCCGTCGACTCTCCCCCTACCTAGGGTTCAGGCTACAACGGAGACTATACGCCTTCAGAGCCATGCCATTCGGGCTAAACATAGCCCCAAGGATTTTCACGAAGCTTGCGAGCGCAGCTCTCAAACAATTACGCCTAAAGGGAATTCAGGTAGTAGCCTACCTGGACGACTGGCTGGTGTGGGCAGCATCCGAGACCGAATGCTTGCAAGCTTCCAGTCAGGTGATCCAGTTCCTAGAGTACCTAGGCTTCAAGATCAACAGAAAAAAGTCTCGACTTTCTCCATCCCAAAGGTTCCAGTGGCTGGGAATCCACTGGGACCTTTTGTCACACAGTTTCTCCATCCCGACGAAGAAAAGGAAGGAGATAGCGGGCTCTGTCAAGAGACTTCTAGATTCCGAAAGGATATCAAGATGCGAACAGGAGAGGGTACTAGGCTCTCTCCAGTTTGCTTCAGTGACAGACCCAGTGCTAAGAGCACAGCTAAAGGATGCAACCGGAGTTTGGAGAAGGTATGCATCAAACGCGCGAAGAGATCTGAGAAGACCAGTGCCGCCTCGGCTACGTACTCTTCTCAGGCCTTGGTCCCAAGCCAGACATCTAAAGAAGTCGGTTCTTCTTCAGCCACCTCCCCCGTCGATGACGATTCACTCAGACGCCTCAAAGGAGGGATGGGGAGGTCACTCTCATCGGAAAAAAGTCCAGGGGACTTGGTTCAAGCTATTCAGGACCTTTCATATAAACTTTCTAGAAGCTATGGCAGTGCTCCTTACCTTAAAGAAAGTCTCCCCGCGTCACTCGATCCACATAAGATTGGTGATGGACAGCGAGGTGGTTGTGAGATGCTTGAATCGACAAGGGTCGAGGTCACCACCTCTCAACCAAGTGATGTTAGCCATTTTCCGATTGGCGGAAAAGAAGTGGTACCTGTCGGCAGTTCACCGTCAAGGAGTCCGCAATGTGACAGCGGACACTCTATCCAGGTTCACACCGATAGAGTCGGAATGGTCCTTAGACGCAGGATCATTCTCCTTCATTCTGAATCAAGTCCCAGAACTGCAGATAGACCTCTTTGCGACGAAAGACAACAAGAAGTTGCCCCTGTACGTGTCCCCGTACGAGGACCCCTTAGCGGAAGCAGTGGACGCGATGTCCCTCGACTGGAACAGATGGTCCAGGATTTATCTGTTCCCTCCTCACAACCTTCTGTTGAGGGTCCTCAACAAACTGAGATCCTTCAAGGGGGTAGCGGCAATAGTGGCCCACAAGTGGCCGAACAGTATGTGGTTCCCCTTGGCGTTGGAACTACAGATGAAGTTTGTGCCGCTACCACATCCAGTTCTGACCCAGCGAGTCCAGAAGTCGACTGTCTGCGCTTCATTACAGAAAACCCGGACCCTGCAGCTCATGATTTTCTCGCCCTTGCGGTGAGAAAGCGTTTCGGGATTTCGAAAGCCAGCATAGACTTCCTAGAAGAATATAAGTGCAAATCGACTAGAAGGCAATATGAGTCATCTTGGAGAAAATGGGTGGCCTTTGTAAAGGCAAAGAATCCGCAGGAGATCTCAACAGACTTCTGCTTATCTTTCTTCATCCACCTCCATGGCCAAGGGTTGGCAGCTAACACGATTTCAGTGTGTAAATCTGCTTTGATGAGACCCATTTTATTTGCCTTCCAGATCGACCTAGGTAACGAGATCTTTAATAAAGTTCCGAAAGCCTGCGCTAGGCTCAGACCTTCAGCACCTCCAAAGCCCATCTCATGGTCTTTAGACAAAGTTCTTCATTTCGCCTCCCTGTTGAGCAATGAAGAATGTGCGTTAAAGGATTTGACGCAAAAAGTTATTTTTCTATTTGCACTCGCGTCCGGGGCCAGGGTTAGTGAGATCGTAGCCCTCTCGAGAGAGGCAGGTCGTGTTCAGTTCCTGGATGGGGGGGATCTGAACCTGTTTCCGGATCCTACGTTTCTCGCCAAGAATGAGTTACCCACCAACAGGTGGGGTCCCTGGAGAATCTGCCCTCTGAAAGAAGATGCATCTCTATGTCCAGTAGAATGCCTAAAGGTCTATCTTCGTAGAACTTCAGACTTCAAGGGTGGTCAACTATTTAGGGGAGAAACATCAGGCTCAAATTTATCTCTGAATCAACTCAGAGCGAAAATCACATATTTTATTCGCAGAGCGGATCCTGACAGTACACCCGCAGGTCACGATCCGAGGAAAGTTGCCTCATCCCTAAATTTCTTTAATTGTATGGATTTTGAACATCTCCGTTCATACACGGGCTGGAAGTCTTCCAGGGTGTTCTTTCGCCACTATGCGAAGCAAGTAGAGGAACTTAAGAGATCTGTGGTAGCAGTGGGTCGTGTAGTTAACCCTACTGTTTAACTCTGCGAGGAACAGTGGTCTTAATTGGGACGATTAAGTCCAGGGTGAGTGTGTAGATACATTCTGTACTACAAACTAAAGGAGGGCACCAAGTGCCTACATAGACTGTTCCTTCTTTCAAAGGAGAACCTAGCATAAGTACAGACATGTGTGCCGAGCGTTTCTAACGCTAATATGATTGATTTGTAATACAGACTTTTATGACTTGATACCTCGGTATCTTATTAAGTGGCGTTTAATGGTTTTTCTTTCAGATAAACAAGTTCTGTTTACTATCATACTTATGCTTAAAGTTTTGGGTTATCCTCTTATATATATATATATATATATATATATATATATATATATATTTGTTGTTAACCTGGCTGTTTATTGTCTGTCAATAAACTTGTTCTTGAGAACCTTGCGTCTCTTTCACCTGTGTCAATTTATTGGTATAATTGAGCATTTAATTCTATGTATCCTATCTGGGATAATTTTGATAGAATTGTTCTGTTATGCAAGCTATGTTGCATTGGTTTATGTAAGTCCCCTAATGGGAGGACTCCGTCCCATAAAGGGACGAGGGCGGTTTTATTAGTTTCTTCCTATGCGGATATAAACCTTTGTCCAATACAAGTATTGTGCGGATTACTGGTCAATATATATTGAGGCAGTGGTTCTATACAAACTATGCTTTACTTAATATAGGGTGAGACCACTATATTAGCTTGCCTGGTATTCATACATAGGTATATGTACTCTTCGAGACTTTTCCAGAGTCTAGTAGGACTCTTCCCTGTAGGGGGCAGGAAGCTCTAACATAGTTTATAGTTAGTTGAAAAGATGTATAACGGTAACATCTTAGGTCTCTAGGTCTAGTCGACCGGGAAAAAATTACCTCCGGGGAGTACGGCACGTTCTGAGAATCCACAGATACAGTAATGCTCTGGTACACTTCCATCAGGACGACATGGCTTGAGCCCAAAAAACGGATTTTGAGCGAAGCGAAAAATCTATTTTTGGGTGAGATGGCCATGTCGTCCTGATGGACCCGCCCTTGCCTTTCTAAGAAAGGGCTGTAGGACCCCTCCCTACATACAGTATCTGTAGCACCTCGTGTACGCTACAAGGAATACAGATGGCGCCAGGATTGGCGCCAGGCACGCATACGAATCGGAGGATAGGGAAGCCTTGGGAGCGGCTCCCCTTTTTCTTTCCCGAATTCGTATCTCGCCAATCACCTCCTACGAGACGAAATCTCTGTCCAGGATGTAGATTGCCATGTGGCGTGTCTAGAATACGTCCTCTGATATGTCGCGATATCCCTTTCACGAGGGATACTCGCTCGAGGAGTTAGAATTCTGGTACCTTAAGGTAAATTCTCTGGGAATATCGCCGTAGTTGTAATATACCCTAGGAAGCTACCCTATAGGAACTTCCATCAGGACGACATGGCCATCTCACCCAAAAATAGATTTTTCGCTTCGCTCAAAATCCGTTATATATATATATATATATATATATATATATATATATATATATACATATATACACATATATATATATATATATATATATATATATATATATATATATATATATATATATAATGTGTATATATATATACATATATATATATACATATATATATATATATATATATATATATATATATATATATATATATATATATATTTGTCATTACAAGTACAAATTTCATAATTCGGTGATAGTTAAACCACACAAATAGCGAATTAAAACTTATTGAGAACATTTTTTCTATTGCCTATTAAAATAGTTGATAATTTAAACTGAAATTATATTTTGGAGACTACACTGGCGGAGCAAAATCCTTTAATTACAATAGTTTCGGAGTTTTCTAAAAATGTACACGGAAAATATTCTATTATCAAAAAACGGACATTTTCCTATTCTGTCCGGCCGAGTTGCACATTCTTCTAAAACGATGTTCCAGAGTGATCACATTTGATCACATTCAAGGCTCATTTTTGTTAATGAATTGCCCCTGTTCCAATTACTCCGGGTCGTAAAATGAGCACAGTTATTGTCCTTTTGATCTATATGAACGACTATTTGATCGAAGCTTGGCCAAATCAACCTGCAAGTTTAAACGTTTAAAAGGCCGCTCATGAATGGCAGAGGCAAGGGACAGTGACATTGCCCTATCAAGCAGGTCAAGGCCCATATGATCAGTGCCTAAGCGTCCTCTCCACCCAAGCTAGGGCAAGGCAATGGCTGCTGATGACTCAGCAGGTGGACCTATAGCCTCCCTCAAACCATCCACAACCAGCTTTAGCTTACTAGGATGGTGAGGTTGCAGCAACCAAAAAATTATCGAGTTGGAGCGGGGCTCGAACCCCAGTGTGACGTTCACCAGTCAGGCATGTTATCAAATCGGCCACCACAACCCTAAATGAATACTTATCTTTAATTTTGTATTCGCCTTTCCAATCACTTTGACCATTGGCGTGAGGATAGTTGATTTTGTTGTCCATGTGGTAACGTTCCTGACTGGTGAACTCCATACTGGGGTTTGAGTCCCGCTCAAACACCTTAGTTCCTTGGGTCGCTGCAACCTCACCATACTTCTAAGATAAGGATGGGGGCTTTGGGGAAGCCTATATGTCTATCTGCTGAGTCATCAGCAGCCATTACCTGGCCATCCCTGGTCCTAGCTTGGATGGAGAGGGGGTTTGGTAGCTGATCATATGTATATATGGTCAGTCTCTAGGACACTGCCCTGCTTGATAGGGTAATATCACTGTCCCTTCTCCCATTCATGAGTGGCCTTTTAAGCTTTAAACCTTTATGTCTATTAAAGTACACTAGTGTACTTTTTATTAGGAAATGAACCCAAATGCCTATTTTTTAGAGCAAGCTTTGATCAGAGAATGCTGGCTTCATCAGAAACCTGTAGTAAATATTTAATAAACATCTAAAATCTAAAGGAAATGATAGACAATTTATTCATTCTTGACATCAAATCATAATCAAGGAGGAGAAGAGCTTCTCTGTTTTGTATACATCAGAGTATATATTCTTTTGGCTACAAGAATAGTTAATCTCATTATTATATATTCACACACAGATATATAATATATATATATATATATACATATATATATATATAAATGTATGTATATGTATATGTATATGTATATATATACTGTATATATGTATATATATATATATATATATATATATTCAGAATTGTGGCTACATGAGTCGTAAACTCACTATCGTATCTACATACACTACGGAAAATAACTTAAAAATGTACAAAGGAAAAACGCAGTTAATAATAATAATAATAATAATAATAATAATAATAATAATAATAATAATAATAATAATAATAATAATAAATCAAAGCAAAGATATTTTATTCTTTTTCACTGGCACATTTGCCCCTAAAACATGCATATTGTATGTGTTTGCTTACATTCATTGCGTATTTGTATTTCGACAATGGGGAGCAAAAGAGATATCTGAATTCTAAAATGTACGATACGAACAGAGACATTATCA
>NC_090727.1:58602670-58605170 GCF_036898095.1 Palaemon carinicauda | reverse complement strand
TGATTTTTTGAAGGATATTCTATGGAACAATTTCTCCCTATTTAAAGGTTTAACGGTTTAAAAGGCAACTAATGAATGGCAGGGGCAAGGGACAATGACAATGTCTTAGGTAGTAGGGCAATATCCTCGAGACTCACCTTTCCTTATTATTATTATTATTATTATTATTATTATTTGCTAAGCTACAGCCCTAATTGGAAAAGCAGCATTCTATAAGCCCAAGGGCTCCAACCAGGAAAATAGCCCAGTGAGGAAAGGAAACAAGGAAATAAACAAACTACAAGAGAATTAATTAACTAGAATAAAATATTCTAAGAACGGGTAACAACATTTATCTTAATCTTTTATATATAAACTATAATAACTTTAAAATCAAGAGGCAGAGAAATAAAAGACAGTACTGTGACTGATCAGCGTGCAAGAACCCTCTCCATTAAGCCAGGACCAGGGGAGAGCCAGGCTTTGGCTGCTGATGGCTTGGCAGGTAGAAATATAGGCTCCCCCAACACCCCCATCTTTAGCTCACAAGAATGGTGGAGGTTGCAGACACTATAAGAATCTATTAAGGTTGAGTGGGATTCGAACCCCAGTCCGGCAGATCACCAGGCTGGGACGTTTGAAATAGGTCACTCGAACCTTTTTTTTCCTCTATTTTCTATCAAATCCTAATCATAATATCTGGATTTTGAAATACTGAATATTAATAGATACGCTGATCTGGAATGAAAGGATTATACGCTGCCAGAATTATAAAAAAAAACAAGTTTTTATAATTAACTGAAATATGGAGCTAGAAGTAATAGTTCAGGGTTCACACACAATTAGCCATTGTCACCAACATGTTGGCAGACTGTGTCAGTATGAAATCTTTAGAGGCATACGGCCAGCACAAGCAAATCACCTCACTGTAGACAGAGAAATGAATCAATTCCTCTTTTGTACATTTCGATACAGGAATTCCTGATAGGGTAATGTCCTAGCCCTGGTGATTGCCTGACTGGGGTTCGAGTCCTGCTGAACCGAAGTTCCTCTGGTCGCTGCAACCTCACCATCCTTGTGAGGTAAGGATGGGAGGGTTTTGGGAGACTATAGGTCTTATCTGCTGAGTCATCAGCAGCCATTGCCTGGCCCTCATTGGTCCTAGCTTTGAATGATAAATAAAAAAAAAAAAAAAACAGCAGCAAGAAGTATTTGAAATCAATGAGTTTACGTCAAAGCATCATATCTGGCCCCAACCGCCAATTTAAGTCTGAAATATATTTTTTTTTTTTTAATAAAATATAGGTGTTTTTTATTTCGAAAAAATATGATCATCTTATGGGTACATCAGCAACCAAAATTAACCAGAGCTTATATAGGAACCATAAATAAAAATTCTAATATAGAAAAATTGTACAAAAATATTCTCCTCTAAAGATTGACTGATCTAATTTTTCAAATAGTTCATTAGCAATATTATCATAAAGAAGAAAACTGTCCCCAAACACCAACATAATACACACACCACACACACACACACCACACACATATATATATATTATATATATGTATATATATGTATTATATGTACACATATATATAGATACACACACACATAACATATATATATATATATATATATACATATATTTATACACACACACACACACACACATATATATATATATATATATACATATATTTATACACACACACACACATATATATATATATATATACATATATATCATATATTTATATACATATATTTATAACACACACAACACACACATCATATTATATATATATATATATACATATATATACATATATATACAGATACATGTATATATATATAATATATATATATATATATATACACACACACACTCATATATATACTATATATATACATATATAATATAATATATATATTACATATATTTATACACACACACACCACACATATATATATATATATATATACATATATTTATACACACACACACACATATATATATATATATATACATATATACATATATTTATATACATATATTTATACACACACACATATATATATATATACATATATATACATATATATACAGATACATGTATATATAATATATATATAATATATATATATATATATATATACACATATACACACACACATATATATATATATATACATATATATACATATATATATATGTATATACATATATATATATGTATATATGTTTATATAATATATATAATATATATATATTTACACATACATATTATATTTCTTTCTGTCATGATCAAAGGGGAGAGGAAGTAGCCATACCTGGTGAAAGGGGGGTCCCGTGACAGGTGCAACTCGAAAAACCACACACTCCCACAAATTACCGAACCAGCGGGCTGTAGTTAAGAGAGGGAGTGTGAAGGGCTGGATGTGTGTGAGTGTGTGCATATTAATCTAACCATTTGGACATTTCTGTCTTTAATAACTCTTTTTAGTGTTATGTGGCAT
>NC_090727.1:58594796-58602170 GCF_036898095.1 Palaemon carinicauda | reverse complement strand
TTATATGTTAAAAAAAGATAAGTATGTCAAACCACTATGTATGTCATTTAAAAACTGTGAGAAAACTTTTTTTCATTTAAAGACTATGATAAAGCTATTAGCATCTAAAGATTATGAGAAAGCTTTTGATTCTGTCAAAACTTTAGCAGCAATGAAAGCCCCTCAAAGACGAGGTATAGATGATACGTATGTTATTCTTTTATGAAAGAAGATGGCTGTTTTTATTCTTTGGTAGACTACGATCATATCAATATATCTTAAATTAAAAATATCAAGAATATTTACTGTCTTTTATAAAGGTAAAGAGAACAGGGAAACATAAAACTAGCCTACCTGTTCAGTCATCAGCAGCCATTGTTTGGACCTCCTTGGTCCCAGCTTGGATGGAGAAAGGGCTTGGACACTGATTATATATATGTATGGTCAGTCTCTAGGCCCTCTAGGGTATTGTCCTGCTAGATAGGGCAATGTTATCTGCTATTTATGAGCGACCTTTAATTAGTGCACACTTTTACACCAAAATGGCTTAAACTACCTCTTATTGGTGAGTCGTTCCGTCTTTGCGAAATATTGTAGGAATCGTGTACCCAAGCCGTGAAAAAAATATTCAGAATGCTTACATACGCACGCACACAGATTCAACCCCCCCCCCTGTTTCCAAACAACAACCTGTTGGTTTGACAATTTGTGGGAGGGTGTAGTTTCTGAGGAGTCTCTCTCTCTCTCTCTCTCTCTCTGAAAGTTTAGTTTCTCAGAGAGTAAATTTCTCTCTCTCTCTCTCTCTCTCTCTCTCTCTCTCTCTCTCTCTGAAAGTTTAGTTAGAGAGTAATTTCTCTCTCTCTCTCTCTCTCTCTCTCTCTCTCTCTCTCTCTCTCTCTCTCTCTCTCTCTCTCTCTCTGAGAGTTTAGTTTCTGAGAAAGATAAAATTTCTCTCTCTCTCTCTCTCTCTCTCTCTCTCTCTCTCTCTCTCTCTCTCTCTCTCTCTGTAACTTCGATGATCAGGAAACAATATCAGCGAATAGATTACCTGATAATAATAATAATAATAATAATAATAATAATAATAATAATAATAATAATAATATTGTTATTATTATTATCCTTATTAATATTATTATTATTATTGTAATGATGATGATGAAGATGATGATGATTATGATGATGATGATGATGACGATTATTATTAATAATAATAATAATAATAATAATAATAATAATAATACATACATACATATACCAAAGGCACTTCCCCCAATTTTGGGGGGTAGCCGACAACAACAAGAAACAAAACAAAAAGGGGACCTCTACTCTCTACGTTCCTCCAGCCTAACCAGGGACTCAGCCGAGTTCAGCTGGTACTGCTAGGGTGCCACAGCCCAACCTCCCACATTTCCACCACAGATGAAGCTTCATACTGCTGAGTCCCCTACTGCTGCTACCTCCGCGGTCATCTAAGATTCTAAGGCACCGGAGGAAGCAGCAGGGCCTACCGGAACTGCGTCACAATCGCTCGCCATTCATTCCTATTTCTAGCACGCTCTCTTGCCTCTCTCACATCTATCCTCCTATCAACCAGAGCTTTCTTCACACCATCCATCCACCCAAACCTTGGCCTTCCTCTTGTACTTCTCCCATCAACTCTTGTATTCATCACCTTCTTTAGCTGACAGCCATTTTCCATTCTCTCAACATGGCCAAACCACCTCAACACATTCATATCCACTCTACCCGCTAACTCATTTCTTACACCCGTTCTCACCCTCACCACTTCGTTCCTAACCCTATCTACTCGAGATACACCAGCCATACTCCTCAGACACTTCATCTCAAACACATTCAATTTCTGTCTCTCCATCACTTTCATTCCCCACAACTCTGATCCATACATCACAGTTGGTACAATCACTTTCTCATATAGAACTCTCTTTACATTCATGCCCAATCCTCTATTTTTTACTACTCCCTTAACTGCCCCCAACACTTTACAACCTTCATTCACTCTCTGACGTACATCTGCTTCCACTCCACCATTTGCTGCAACAACAGACCCCAAGTACTTAAACTGATCCACCTCCTCAAGTAACTCTCCATTCAACATGACATTCAACCTTGCACCACCTTCCCTTCTCGTACATCTCATAACCTTACTCTTACCCACATTAACTCTCAACTTCCTTCTCTCACACACCCTTCCAAATTCTGTCACTAGTCGGTCAAGCTTCTCTTCTGTGTCTGCTACCAGTACAGTATCATCCGCAAACAACAACTGATTTACCTCCCATTCATGATCATTCTCGCCTACCAGTTTTAATCCTCGTCCAAGCACTCTAGCATTCACCTCTCTCACCACTCTATCAACATACAAGTTAAACAACCACGGCGACATCACACATCCCTGTCTCAGCCCCACTCTCACCGGAAACCAATCGCTCACCTCATTTCCTATTCTAACACATGCTTTACTACCTGTGTAGAAACTTTTCACTGCTTGCAACAACCTTCCACCAACTCCATATAACCTCATCACATTCCACATTGCTTCCCTATCAACTCTATCATATGCTTTCTCCAGATCCATAAACGCAACATACACCTCCTTACCTTTTGCTAAATATTTCTCGCATATCTGCCTAACTGTAAAAATCTGATTCATACAACCCCTACCTCTTCTAAAACCACCCTGTACTTCCAAGATTGCATTCTCTGTTTTATCCTTAATCCTATTAATCAGTATTCTACCATACACTTTTCCAACTACACTCAACAAACTAATACCTCTTGAATTACAACACTCATGCACATCTCCCTTACCCTTATATAGTGGTACAATACATGCACAGACCCAATCTACTGGTACCATTGACAACACAAAACACACATTAAACAATCTCACCAACCATTCAAGTACAGTCACACCCCCTTCCTTCAACATCTCAGCTTTCACACCATCCATACCCGATGCTTTTCCTACTCTCGTTTCATCTAGTGCTCTCCTCACTTCCTCTATTGTAATCTCTCTCTCATTCTCATCTCCCATCACTGGCACCTCAACACCTGGAACAGCAATTATATCTGCCTCCCTATCATCCTTAACATTCAGCAAACTTTCAAAATATTCCGCCCACCTTTTCCTTGCCTCCTCTCCTTTTAACAACCTTCCATTTCCAGCTTTCACTGTCTCTTCAATTCTTGATAATAATAATAATAATAATAATAATAATAATAATAATAATAATAATAATAATCATCATCGTCATAATAATAATAATAATAATAATAATAATAATAATAATAATAATAATAGGCCAGTTTTATCCAAATTAACTGAATAAAGAATCGTGATTATGAGTATTAAAGGTAACTATGAAATAAAACCGTAAGTAACTTAACAATTAAACGAACATTTAATTAAAATGAGACCAATATTAGCGTATTTTTTTCATACCCAAATCAAAAAGAAAAAGCATAATTATAATAATCTGCAAACCATACGAACTACTTGACCTGATTAGCATATATTTAGTGTATTAAGCCTCTGGTTACATATTTATTTGACAAAATTAATAAATTTCTATTATTTTCATAACCCAGATGTAATTAAGCTAATAATTTGTCCGGTTTAATTGCACGGTGTCATAAAAGCTGAATTGAAATATTCATTAACAGGAATTATATGTTGACCTAATTTGTGAAACAGTGAAAGAGTGAATGTGAATGTGAATGTGAATTTGAATGTGAATGTTGTTTTATGTTGCCTTATTCTTAGTGGAATTTGAATGTGGTATATTTGACTTGCATAGTCTTAATGTTAACTGAGGCCTTCTTGGAAACACATTCAACTTTTAGCATTCAATTCCTGGGGAGAAAAAGATGACTATGCATGCTATATATGCTATACATATGTATATATATATATATATATATATATATATATATATATATATATATATATATATATATGCTGTATATATATGGATATATATATACATTATATATGTATATATATATATATATATATATATATATATATATATATATATGCTATATATATCATATGTATATGTGCATCTACGTATTTTTAAACATAAACCGCCATACATAGATGGATATATATATATATATATATACATATATATATGTATATATATATATATGTATATATATATATATATATATATATATATATATATACTGTATATATATATATATATATATATATATGTATATATATATATATATATATATATATATACATATATGTATATATGCATATGTATATTTCTGTTTATATATATATATATATATATATATATATATATATATATATATATATATATATATAGAGAGAGAGAGAGAGAGAGAGAGAGAGAGAGAGAGAGAGAGAGAGAGAGCAAAGCATACCTCGAAAACCTTTTGGACTGGACAAAAAAAAAAAAAAACTTCCTAGAGAATGCAGGACATATGGTCACGAGAAATGAAATAAGTATTGAAATTATAGAAGCATGAAATTTAATATCCTACAGATATGCTCTCCCTGTTTCGTGTAAATTGAATTTTGGACGCGCATGCGCGCCATCAAAAGCTTTCTGAATACGCTTTACGCTAAACTGAATGGGAGAAGATTAGATGAATTAAAAGCGCTTTGCGTAGCCGAGCTGTGTTTTTGAAGGATAAAAGAGTAGACATGAGCAGGAGAACGGCACTGATAAATAATAAAAGTTATGAACTATACTCAATCTTTTTGAATGAGGCGCATTTGCACTGATTGCAGCGGTGCCCTTATAGCTCGGAAAATTTTCCTGCTATCTGATTGGTTAGAATGATCTTGCCCAACCAATCAGCGGTCAGAAAACTTTTCCGAGCTAAAAGGGCAAAAACCGTCCACATAAAAACCTGACCAGAAATTTAATTCTAGATCCATGCACAGGTCCCCAAACTACATAAACACCGTGATGTTATCCCGCAACTCTTCGATCTAGTCTACACTAATTTCTTTTCCAGAGAGCTCGGGCTGAATGAATGTCCACAGCCAGAGTTCCAGAAAAAAGAAAAAAACAAAAATTGTCCAGGAATTTTGTTCCAAACCAATGCACAGGTTCCACAAACTACATAAACACCATGATGTTTTCCCGCAGCTCTTCGATCTAGAGTACACTAATCTCTTTTCCAGAGAGCTCGGGTTGAATGAATGTCCACAGACAGAGTTCCCCCCCCCAAAAAAAAAAAAATAAAAGCAAAACATAAAAATCTATCCAGTATTTTTGTTCTAAATCCATGCACAGGCCCCACAAACTATATAAACACCATGATGTTATCCCGCAACTCTTCGATCTAGTCTTCACTAATCTCTTTTCCAGAGAGCTCGGGCTGAATGAATGTCCACAGGCAGCGTTCCAAAAAAAAGCAAAACATAAAAAATCTGTCCAGAAATTTAATTCTAAATCCATGCATAGGTCCCCCAAACTACATATACACCCTGATGTTAACCCGCAGCTCTTCGATCTAGTCTACACTAATCTCTTTTCCAGAGAGCTCGGGCTGAATGAATGTCCACAGGCAGCGTTCCAAAAAAAAAAAAAGCAAAACATAAAAATCTGCCCAGAAATTTATTTCTAAACCCATGCACAGGTCCCCTAAACTACATAAACACCATGATGTTATCTCGCAACTCTTCGATCTAGTCTACACTAATCTCTTCCAGAGAGCTCTGGATGAATGAATGTCCACAGGCAGTGTCCCAGCGTTGCTACGTGACACGTCCATCGGAGTGTATGATTGGATTTTGCCTGGAGGGTCATCCGTACCAGGTTTTTTTTTTTTTTTCCAAATTTCACCAAAAGGAGATCTGGGTGATATATCGCAATGTTCATGCTTTGCTTCTCCTAGTTTGTAGATGAGATAGATGTTGTTTGTTATGATGAATTTATATGTGTGCACACACACACACGCTCACAGATATATCGATTTATCTATCTATGTCTATCTATATATATATAAGTATATATATATATATATATATATATATATATATATATATATATGTGTGTGTGTGTGTGTGTGTGTGTGTGTGTATGTGTGTGTATACATGCTTATACATAGGATTAAACTGAGAGGAGAAATACCCCTCCCCACACATATACAGATTATCAAAACATTTACATTCAGGGTTAACAATTTCACAACACCTCCCTTCTTTTCCTAAATGCCTCACATAATTCCATTCAGCGTCACTAAAAATACAATTCCACGACAGCAGAAGAAAAAAAAATAAAATACCACCATCTGTTACTCATTGCATAAGGTAGAAGCGTGTCGGCCACCGCCAAATGAAATTATGTTCCACGAAACCATTTTAGCCCTTAGCCATTTGAGCCAAGTGGGAGAGAATTGAGCTAACAATCATAGACTCGTATAGCAACGGTATGAAACTGTGATTTTATTTGATTTGATACAACGTCCTGTGTTCTTTTTGGATTTCTGAATATCTTGGGGTAGAGTTCTCTTGCTTGAGGTTACACTCCGGCAAACTATTCTATCTTACTTCTCTTCCTCTTGAATTTTTTAAATTTTTATAGTTATATATGAAATATTTATTTCAAATGGTGTTACTGTTCTTAGAATAATTTATATTAATTGTTAATTACTTTTAATTTCCTTATTTCCTTTCCTCACTATGCTATTTTCCCTGTTGGAGCCCTCTGGCTTATAGCATTCTGCTTTTCCGACTAGGGTTGTAGCTTAGGAAGTAATAATAATAATAATAATAATAATAATAATAATAATAATAATATTAATAATAATAATAGGGATTCAGGGGTACCTTTTAACTGCCTCCACCTTCTCTCTTACGGGCTGCCCTTGTGCAAGAGCCCGTGTCTTGCTATATTCAAGGCGTTCTTCAACAAACGAACGAACGCCTCTACGAAAATCGAAGATTTTGCCAAGGGTATGTGTTCACCCTTTTCTGTTTCTTAGTTTATTTATTTATTTGTGAGCAATTTACTAAAAAAACTATTTTACCAATTTTGACCAAACTTGTTAGTCATGTTGGGTATGAGCCAATGTTGAATCCGTAAAATTTTGGATAAAATATATCAAAGATTTATTTAAATATCCATAGAATACTTATATACTCGTGCATGTTTATTCAATTCACACTAGTTAAGTGTATTCAAATGAAAACATTTTTTTTACTATTGTTGCACAAAGTCTCCTAAATAGAATTAGGGGTTATTTTTAGGCAGTACAAGCTACTAGCAATGCATTTTTCTTCTTGTATTTTGTAGATTTAAGAGAATTTCGAAAAAAGACTGAGCATTTTACTTAACTGTTGCATTTTTTTTTATATCAATAACTCTTCGTATAAACTGAAAA
>NC_090727.1:58579796-58584796 GCF_036898095.1 Palaemon carinicauda | reverse complement strand
ACAGATAATTTTGTATTCAGCAAAACCCTTTTCTCTCTCATTAATAAGGGAGAGGGAGGGAGGTTATAGAGGGAGAGAGAGGGAAAGAGAGGGAGAAAGAGGGAGAGAGGAGTGTACAGGGAAGGAGAGAAGAGAGAGGTGTAAAAAGAAGGGGAGAGGGAGATAGGGGTATAGAGGGAGATAGGGGTATAGAGGGAGAGAGGTGTAGGAGAGAGATGTAGAGGGAGAGAGGTGTAGAAGGAGAGGAGGGAGATGAGTGTAGATGAGGAGAAGGGTGTAGAGATTACTCATTGTGCGTTACTAAATTTAAATTACTTGGAATAATTTTTCATATTTATCAAAGTCTCTCTCTCTCTCTCTCTCTCTCTCTCTCTCTCTCTCTCTTCATATGGCAACAGCATTGCACAGCTATTTTTCTCTTTTACTAGACTCTGATGAGTCGTTTATATCTATTTTCTACAGTTTCATGTACGGTTTGTATACTTTCGCGAAATTCATTAAGTTTCTTTTGGGGAAAATAGTTGTTCCGTCGCTTCAAAAAAAAAAAACCTTTTTTTTCGGGTGATTTGAATATCAACAAGCGGTAGTGGTAGGGAGGTAGCAAGGAGGGCTTAGAAGCAACCTGTTAAGGGTAGAAAATCAAGAGTGAGGCAAAGAATTAGATGGCGAGATAAGGTGGAGAATTATATGGAGAGAAGAGGATGCCTTTTATAGTTCATCTGTTGCTTCAAAAAAACTTTTTTTTTTAGTTGATTCGAACGATAGCAACAAGCGGTAGTAGCGAGGGCAAAAAGTTTGTGATGCCAAAGTTAATAGTGGTAGGACCAAATGATCAAATACTTTTCTTTTTAGAGAGAGTGACGATTTACTTTTCATAATCTCATTTTGCTTACCAAAGGTTCTGTATCCCATGCGTATCCTTTTAATTTCAGGCTCATGTTCTGGGAAACACTGTTTGTCCAAAGCTCGTATATTCATTAACAATATCTAGAGATTGTCCGTGTTTGTGTGTGTATGGAACACCATAACCCCCCCCCTCTCTCTCTCTCTCTCTCTCTCTCTCTCTCTCTCTCTCTGTATATATATATATATATATATATATAATGTTTGTGTGTGTGTGTTTATAAATATAGTGTGTGCGCGCTTATATCTATATTTTCTTGTTTAGGTGTGTGTAGATATAATGACACCTAAATCGACATGGTTTTCTCTCTAAAGAATAAAAAACTTGTGTGAAATAGTTATTATTCAATTCATCTAGAGCAGATATGAATTTCCCCCTTCCTAAAAATCACACAGTTTAAACAAAGGAAATTGACAAACAGTATATCTTTATGGATAATGTTCTATTAAAATTACGCTTATTTACCTGTGTACCTAATGAAATATACACTGTATGCTCGACAAGAATAACAGGAGAGAGAGAGAGAGAGAGAGAGAGAGAGAGAGAGAGAGAGAGCAGATTTAATCTTGTCTTAATCCAGTGAGATTAGTGAAAAA
The DNA here is from genome assembly GCF_036898095.1 of Palaemon carinicauda. Taxonomy (NCBI): domain Eukaryota; kingdom Metazoa; phylum Arthropoda; class Malacostraca; order Decapoda; family Palaemonidae; genus Palaemon; species Palaemon carinicauda. The sequence goes on along the minus strand of NC_090727.1, from coordinate 58,583,296 downwards.
GGTGGGGATGCACCCTAGGCATACCCTGAGGAAGGTCATCTGTCATTAACAGTAGCATTAGTCTCACTCACTCAGGGGAAAATCAGCACTGTCCAAAAGACTATGTGTATGGTAGCCAGAAATAGAGATGGATAACTATGGGATTCTTTCTTTGTGCTTCTTTTGTTAACTTCCATGCTATAACCCACGAAGAAAATATTTTGGAAGACGTATAAGGTTAATAGATTTACTACTGCAAATAACTGGATTAAGATTGTCACCAAGATTAAAAATGACCATCTGTTCTACACCAAAAACAATGTTACTAAAAAGTAAGTATTTACAATAATAAGAAAAAAAATTGTAATGGGGGTTGATTTGCTTAGAATTAATAGTGGCTTACACAATTGGTTGGCCAATGACCCTTTCGTCACCACAATATCAATCTGATCGAGATTGATTAGCTGTTGGTTTACTGCGGTTAATTTCTGCCACTATTATTAAATACATATTCGAGGGTTATGCGCATCTCTTGGCACGCGATGCTCTTTTTTTAAACGAGATTTAAGACCACATTGAATGAATAATAAATTCCTTACGCAATTTCATTTGAAATGTTTTATTCCCGGGAGAGACTGAGCTTTAAGCATTTCCACTAAAGAATTAATGTTGAGGATTTTTTCAAGCATTTTCCATTTTATAGTTTTAACTCAGAGTCATATGAAAATTCTACTTGTATCTTTTTTTCTTTTTGGATGTTACTAAAGTATCTTACACATTCGTGAAGTTTATGTCACAGATGAATTATTATCTATATTGCAAAAGAATATATGCGTACATACATATGTGTCTATCCATCTATCTATCTATCTATATCTGTATATATATACATATATATACATATATATATATATATATATATAATATGTGTGTATATATATATATATACATATATATACATATATATATATATATATATATATGTATTATGTTGGTGTTTGGGGACAGTTTTCTTCTCCATGATAATTTTGCTAATGAGCTATTTGAAAAATTAGATCAGTCAATCTTTAGAGGAGAATATTTTAGTACAAAATTTTTCGTTATTAGAATTTTCATTTATGGTTCCTATATAAGCTCTGGTTAATTTTGGTTGCTGATGTACCCATAAGATGATAATTTTTTTTTTCGAAATAAAAAACACCTATATTTTATTAAGAAAATTTTTTTTTCAGACTTAAAATGGGGTGGGCCAGATATGATGCTTTGTCGTAACTCATTGATTTCAAATACTTCATGCTGTTGTTGTTGTTTTTTTATTTATCATTCAAAGCTAGGACCAATGAGGGCCAGGCAATGGCTGCTGATGACTCGGTAGATAGACCTATAGGCTCCCCAAACCCTCCCATCCTTACCCTCACAAGGATGGTGAGGTTGCAGCGACCAGAGGAACATAGTTTCAGCGGGACTCGAACCCCAGTCAGGCAATCACCAGGCAAGGACGTTACCCTATCAGGAATTCCTGTATCGAAATGTACAAGAGAGGAATTGATTCATTTCTCTGTCTACAGTGAGGTGATTTGCTTGTGCTGGCCGTAGTGCCTCTAAAGATTTCATACTGACACAGTCTGCAACATGTTGGTGACAATGGCTCTCGAGTTTGAACCCTGAACTATTACTTCTAACTCCATATTTCAGTTAATTAAAAAACCTTTCTTTTTTTCATTCTGGCAGCGTATTAATCCTTTCATTCCAGATCAGCGTATCTATTAATATTCGAATTTCAAAATCCAGATATATGATTAGGATTTGATAGAAAATAGAGGAAAAAAGGGTTCTAGTGACCTATTTGAAACGTCCCAGCCTGGTGATCTGCCGGACTGGGTTCGAATATCACCCATGCTCAATAGATTCTTATAGTGTCTGCAACCCCACAGATTCTTATAGTGTCTGCAACCCCACAGATTCTTATAGTGTCTGCAACCCCACAGATTCTTATAGTGTCTGCAACCCCACAGATTCTTATAGTGTCTGCAACCCCACAGATTCTTATAGTGTCTGCAACCCCACAGATTCTTATAGTGTCTGCAACCCCACAGATTCTTATAGTGTCTGCAACCCCACAGATTCTTATAGTGTCTGCAACGCCACCATACTTGTGAGCTAAAGATGGGGGTATTGGGGAGCCTATGGGTCTACCTGCCGAGTCATCAGCTGCCATAGCCTGGCTCTCCTTGGTCCTGGCTTGATGGAGAGGGGCTTGGGCGCTGATCAGTCACAGTATTGTCTTTTATTTCTCTGCCTCTTGATTTTAAAGTTTTTATAGTTTATATATAAAAGATTAAGATAAATGTTGTTACTGTTCTTAAAATATTTTATTCTAGTTAATAATGACTTCTCTTGTAGTTTATTTATTTCCTTGTTTCCTTTCTTCACTGGACTATTTTCCCGGTTGGAGCCCTTGGGCTTATAGAATGCTGCTTTTCCAATTAGGGCTGTAGCTTAGCAAGTAATAATAATAATAATAATAATAATAATAATAATAATAAGGAAAGGTAAGTCTCGAGGGCATTACCATGCTACCTAAGACATTGTCATTGTTCCTTGCCTCTGCCATTCATTAGTTGCCTTTAAACCGTTAAACCTTTAAATAGGGAGAAATTGTTCCATAAAATATCCTTCAAAAAATCGTTATAAGAAGATAAAATAACAGTAATAGATTTGTAACTGGTAATTTCTAGCACTATTTCTTGTCTCTGTATTTTCATTGAACATTATCTTAGTTTTACTCATATTTATTTTCAGTCCAACATTTCTTCATTCTCTTTTGCTTTGGGAACCAGCATCCCAACGGGAAGTTTATTTTCAATTTGACTCAGATCTCAAAAGGTTCAGTGTCGCTCTCTCAAGAATAATTACAGTTTATTAGTTACAAACGTCTGCATTATTCGATGGTTGATCTGATAAACGAATTGCAAAACAGGAAGTTGCAATAATAACTTCCGTTTATGACAAAAGGAATTCAAAACATGTTGCTTACCAATTGCTCAGTAAACTCACTCTCTCTCTCTCTCTCTCTCTCTCTCTCCTAGGTCAGCATTGACAAAGCGCTCTCTCTCTCTCTCTCTCTCTCAGGAGTCAGCATTGACAATGCTCCTCTCTCTCTCTCTCTCTCTCTCTCTCTCTCAGGAGTCAGCTATGACAAGGCTCTCTCTCTCTCCTAGGAATCAGCATTGACAAAGCGCTCTCTCTCTCTCTCTCTCTCTCTCTCTCTCTCTCTCTTAGGAGTCAGCTATGACAAGGCTCTCTCTCTCTCTCCTAGGAATCAGCATTGACAAAGCTCTCTCTCTCTCTCTCTCTCTCTCTCTCTCTCTCTCTAGGAATCAGCATTGACAAGGCACGCTCTCTCTCTCTCTCTCTCTCTCTCTCTCTCTCTTAGGAGTCAACTATGACAAGGCTCCTCTCTCTCTCTCTCTCTCTCTCTCTCTCTCCTAGGAATCAGCATTGACAAGGCACGCTCTCTC
>NC_090727.1:58567296-58572296 GCF_036898095.1 Palaemon carinicauda | reverse complement strand
CCCAATTGTTGTGATAATCTTTTATAATGCCTCTTCGATCAATGGCATTTTCAAAATTGAATTAATCTGTTTATAGTCAGGCCTTTTCCATCATGAGTTTCAATACTAAAATTGATGATAAAATTGAGGATTCATTTCCTGATAAGATTTTCATTATTAAACTAAGATTGATGATGGAATTGAGGATTCGTATCCTGATAACTATAAGATTTTCATCATTAAACTAAGATTGATGATAGAATTGAGGATTCATATCTTGATAACTGTAAGATTTTCATCATTAAACTAAAATTGATGATAGAATTGAGGATTCATATCCTGATAACTGTAAGATTTTCATCATTAAACTAAAATTGATGATAGAATTGAGGATTTATATCCTGATAACTGTAAGATTTTCATCATCAAACTAAGATTGATGATAGAATAGAGGATTCATATCCTGATAACTGTAAGATTTTCATCATTAAACTAAAATTGATGATAGAATTGAGGATTCATATCCTGATAACGGTTAGATTTGCATCATTAAACTAAGATTGATGATAGAATTGAGGATTCATATCCTGATAACGGTTAGATTTTCATCATTAAACTAAAATTGATGATAGAATTGAGGATTTATATCCTGATAACTGTAAGATTTTCATCATCAAACTAAAATTGATGATAGAATTGAGGATTCATATCCTGATAACTGTAAGATTTTCATCATCAAACTAAGATTGATGATAGAATTGAGGATTCATATCCTGATAACTGTAAGATTTTCATCATTAAACTAAAATTGATGATAGAATTGAGGATTTATATCCTGATAACTGTAAGATTTTCATCATCAAACTAAGATTGATGATAGAATTGAGGATTCATATCCTGATAACTGTAAGATTTTCATCATTAAACTAAAATTGATGATAGAATTGAGGATTCATATCCTGATAACGGTTAGATTTTCATCATTAAACTAAGATTGATGATAGAATTGAGGATTCATATCCTGATAACGGTTAGATTTTCATCATTAAACTAAAATTGATGATAGAATTGAGGATTCATATCCTGATAACGGTTAGATTTTCATCATTAAACTAAAATTGATGATAGAATTGAGGATTTATATCCTGATAACTGTAAGATTTTCATCATCAAACTAAAATTGATGATAGAATTGAGGATTCATATCCTGATAACTGTAAGATTTTCATCATTAAACTAAAATTGATGATAGAATTGAGGATTCATATCCTGATAACTGTAAGATTTTCATCATTAAACTAAAATTGATGATAGAATTGAGGATTCATATCCTGATAACGGTTAGATTTTCATCATTAAACTAAGATTGATGATAGAATTGAGGATTCATATCCTGATAACGGTTAGATTTTCATCATTAAACTAAAATTGATGATAGAATTGAGGATTTATATCCTGATAACTGTAAGATTTTCCTCATTAAACTAAAATTGATGATAGAATTGAGGATTCATATCCTGATAACGGTTAGATTTTCATCATTAAACTAAAATTGATGATAGAATTGAGGATTTATATCCTGATAACGGTTAGATTTTCATCATCAAACTAAGATTGATGATAGAATTGAGGATTCATATCCTGATAACGGTTAGATTTTCATCATTAAACTAAGATTGATGATAGAATTGAGGATTCATATCCTGATAACGGTTAGATTTTCATCATTAAACTAAAATTGATGATAGAATTGAGGATTTATATCCTGATAACTGTAAGATTTTCCTCATTAAACTAAAATTGATGATAGAATTGAGGATTCATATCCTGATAACGGTTAGATTTTCATCATTAAACTAAAATTGATGATAGAATTGAGGATTTATATCCTGATAACGGTTAGATTTTCATCATTAAACTAAGATTGATGATAGAATTGAGGATTCATATCCTGATAACGGTTAGATTTTCATCATTAAACTAAAATTGATGATAGAATTGAGGATTTATATCCTGATAACTGTAAGATTTTCCTCATTAAACTAAAATTGATGATAGAATTGAGGATTCATATCCTGATAACGGTTAGATTTTCATCATTAAACTAAAATTGATGATAGAATTGAGGATTCATATCCTGATAACGGTTAGATTTTCATCATCAAACTAAGATTGATGATAGAATTGAGGATTCATATCCTGATAACTGTAAGATTTTCCTCATTAAACTAAAATTGATGATAGAATTGAGGATTCATATCCTGATAACGGTTAGATTTTCATCATTAAACTAAAATTGATGATAGAATTGAGGATTTATATCCTGATAACGGTTAGATTTTCATCATTAAACTAAAATTGATGATAGAATTGAGGATTTATATCCTGATAACTGTAAGATTTTCATCATCAAACTAAGATTGATGATAGAATTGAGGATTCATATCCTGATAACTGTAAGATTTTCATCATTAAACTAAGATTGATGATAGAATTGAGGATTCATATCCTGATAACGGTTAGATTTTCATCATTAAACTAAGATTGATGATAGAATTGAGGATTCATATCCTGATAACGGTTAGATTTTCATCATTAAACTAAAATTGATGATAGAATTGAGGATTCATATCTTGATAACGGTTAGATTTTCATCATTAAACTAAAATTGATGATAGAATTGAGGATTCATATCCTGATAACTGTAAGATTTTCATCATTAAACTAAAATTGATGATAGAATTGAGGATTCATATCCTGATAACTGTAAGATTTTCATCATCAAACTAAGATTGATGATAGAATTGAGGATTCATATCCTGATAACTGTAAGATTTTCATCATCAAACTAAGATTGATGATAGAATTGAGGATTCATATCCTGATAACTGTAAGATTTTCATCATTAAACTAAAATTGATGATAGAATTGAGGATTTATATCCTGATAACTGTAAGATTTTCATCATTAAACTAAGACTGGTGATAGAATTGAGGATTCATATCCTGATAACTGTAAGATTTTCATCATTAAACTAAAATTGATGATTAAATTGAGGATTCATATTCTGATAACTGTAAGATTTTCATCATTAAACTAAGATTGATGATAGAATTGAGGATTCATATTCTGATAACTGTAAGATTTTCATCATTAAACTATAATTGATGATAGAATTGCAGATTCATATCCCGATACATGTATCATTTTCATCTTTAAACTAAAATTGATGATAAAATTGAAGATTCATATCCCGATAAATGTATCATTTTCATCTTTAAACTAAGATTGATGATAAATGTAAGGATTCATATCCTGATAAATGTATCATTTTCTTCTGTAAACTAAAATTTATGATAAGATTGGTGTCTAATGTATGTATTTTTTTACTTTAATCTGTGAAATACATGAAAAAAAACTATTAATAATAATTTCAAAATTCATGGGCGTGGTATAAGAACAAATTTCCAATCGTGTTCTCCTATTGTTTTTAAATAGCAAAAATGCACTTTAAATATCTTTTATCTTCAACGCACTGTTTTGACATTCAAGAAAGTTTAAACATTTATATATATATATATATATATATATATATATATATATATATATATATATATATATATATATATATATATATATATATGTATGTATATATATGTATGTATGTATATATATATATTATATATATATATATATATTAAATATATATATATGTATGTATATATATTATATATATTAAATGTATATATATATATATATATATATATATATATATATACATATACATATACATACATATATATATATATATATATATATATATATATATATATATATATATATATATTTGTACATATACATATATATATATATATATATATATATATATATATATATATATATATATATATATATATATATATATATCCATGCATTTATTAAATAGCGTAAATGTACAAGATAATATATATATATATATATATATATATATATATATATATATATATATATATATATCCATGCATTTATTAAATAGCGTAAATGTACAAGATAAAAAAGCCAATAATTTTTTGAAAAAGTAATTATAAAGTTAGGATGTTGAGAGGATAGCCAGTGAACTTGAAACGCCTCTAAACCTTATGAAAAATTATATTTTTTCTACGTACTATGCAAACAGGTTTAACGAAGGTGATAGATTTTTCTTCCTTGGAGATTTACAGTTTTGGATTTTTAAGAAAATATAACGAGGTGATATTGAGAAGTCTAACTATAATCCAAATAAATTTCATATATTCATGCCTTTTGATAGAGAAATTAAAACACCGAATGGCATGAAATTTTCCTTAACGTCAGGATATTAAATTGCGAGCGTGGGAATTATTGTAAAGTAAATTTCATAGAATTATTTGATAATCATATTACTTTCCTTAAGTAGTGTTACATGTTTTAGGTATTCTAAGTACTCTTGACTGTGAATATACTAAAGCAAAGCTAGAAATCATTGTCAGATAGTCTTTGTATTCTAATTATTTTTGACTGTGAATATACTAAAGCAAAGCCAAATGTCCATAATCAGGGTCATATGTTCATGTATTCTAAGTACTTTTGACTGTGAATTTACTAAAGCAAAGACAGATGTTCCCAATCAGTGTCAGATTTCCAATATTCTAAGTACTCTTGACTGCGAAAACTTAAGTAAAGCCATAGATCCTTAATAAGTGTCACATGATTTACGTATTCTAAGTATTATAACTGTGAATATACTAAATCAAAGCCTTATGTTTCACATCTTTTATGTATTCTAAGTACTCTTGACAGTGAATACTAAAGTAAAGCCATAGGTCCCAAATCAGTTTAATATTTTTCTGTATTCTAAGTACTCGTGGCTGTGAATACTAAAGCAAATCCAGATGTCCCTAATCAGTGTCACATTTCTGTGTATTCTAAGTACTCTTGTCTGTGAATATACTGAGGCAATGTCATTGATCCCTAGTCAGTGTCACGTGTATTCTAATTACTCT
>NC_090727.1:58559796-58562296 GCF_036898095.1 Palaemon carinicauda | reverse complement strand
GCTATTGAATGAATTGGTTATTTTATTCTTATTATTATTATTATTATTATTATTATTATTATTATTATTATTATTATTATTGTTGTTGTTGTTGTTGTTGTTGTTGTTGTTGTTAAAATTACGTTCAATATCACTATTATTATTTATTATTTATAATTATTATTATTATTATTATTATTATTATTATTATTATTATTATTATTATTATTAAAATTATCACTATTATTTTTATTATTATTGTTTTTATTATTATTATTATTATTATTATTATTATTATTATTATTTTCATTATTATTATTATTATTATTATTATTATTATTATTATTATTATCAATATTATTATTTTTACTATTAATTTTATTATTATTATTATTATTATTATTATTATTATTATTATTATTATTATTATTATTATTATCATTATCATTATCATTTATTAAAAAAAAGTCTGCTTGAAATATGAGTCTCCTTAAAATTCTTTAAAAAATATATTTGCAACATATATTGCTATACAATGTATCCACTTACCATGTGTGAGCCATGTGATGTGAATGCATTTATATTTCCAGTGATTACTGTTTTATCTTTTTTTCATTATATCCCAAATTGCAAGGTATTTATATGTATACATTCTTATTTCCAGTGATTACTATTTCATTTTTTTAATTATTTCCTGAATTTCAAGGCCTGTGATATATATACATTTATATTCCCAGTGATTACTCTTTTATCTTTTTTTATTAAATCCAAAATTTCAATGCAGTTGAATGTATAAAATTTATATTTCCAGTAAATAGGGTTTCATTTTCTTTTTTATTTCCCAATTTCAAGGCAGTTATATTTATTCACTTATCTTTCCATTAAATACTGTTTAATTTTTTATATTATTTCCCAAATTTCAAGGCAGCTGACATATATATATTTATATTTCCAGAGATTACTTTATCTTTTTTATTTGCCTTTTTTTTTTTTTTTTTTTGCCAAATTTCAAGGCATGATATATACGCATTTATATTTCCAGTAATTACTTCTATTCAACCATTATCTGCTCAACAATTGATATTAACCAAAGCTCCCAAATGAACAGATCTTATGTTAGGTTTTCGAAACACAATGAAATCTATTATTACTCTTTTTCCCAGTTGAGTCTCAATGTGAAATTAATCAGCCCCTTGAGTAAATCCTGGAGTCAAACTGTAGGGCGTGGTTTTGCATAACAAACGCCCTGGCCCCTTACATGAGGAGGCAAGGATATTATAGGTGGTATTGTAATATCCTCGAAATAATTCTCTATCTTCTTCTTCATTAAGGCCATCTTAATCGTTGGCACAGATGGATTAGATTGTTGTCTCATTCAGAGTCAGTGTAGGGTCAGGTTGAGATGATTTTGTAAAAGAGAGAGAGAGAGAGAGAGAGAGAGAGAGAGAGAGAGAGAGAGAGAGAGAGGAGAGAGAGAGAGAGGAGAGAGAGAGAGAGAGAGATCAGGTTGTGAGCTCATTTGCCAAAGGTGTGCATAATGAATATTAGAAATTTGAGAGAGAGAGAGAGAGAGAGAGAGAGAGAGAGAGAGAGAGAGAGAGGAGAGAGAGAGAGAGAGAGAGAGAGAGAGAGAGAGAGATGGTATCAGGTTGTGAGATCATTTCGTAAAATTTTGCATACTGAATACCGAAGGTTTCGTAAATACAGAGAGAGAGAGAGAGAGAGAGAGAGAGAGAGAGAGAGAGAGAGAGAGAGAGAGAGAGAGAGAGAGAGGGGGGGTTGTTAGGTTGTGCAATAATTTCTTAAAATTTTGCATACTGTATATCGAAGGCTTTTTACAGAGAGAGAGAGAGAGAGAGAGAGAGAGAGAGAGAGAGAGAGAGAGAGAGAGATGACAGTTTGTGCATATTTTTTAGCGAACATTGCACAAAATTTGGTCAATTGCAGTTTCTGGTCCTTCCAAGAGTGTCTTTTTTCCTAAACGACGAATGTCTCACTACAAAAAAAAAAAAAAAAATTCTGACGTATCTATTGACTATTAAATTTACTTTGGGATCTGTATTTAAAGGTTTTTAAAGGTTTAAAGTCCGCTCATGAATGGCAGCGGCACGGGACAGTGTCATTGCCCTATCAAGCAGGACAATGTTTGATAACTATTGAAAAACAGACTACAGCTAGTGTTTATTATCTTAGGTAATAATAATAATAATAATAATAATAATAATAATAATAATAATAATAATAAAAAAAAAGGATAACAATAATATTGAAAATAATAAAAATAACAAAAATAATAAATAATAATAATAGATATTAATATTGAATAATAGATAATAAATAATAATGATAAATATTATATTAATATTAGATAATAGACAATAAATAATAAATATTAGATATTACATAATAATAATAATAATGATAATAATAATAATAATAATAATAATAATAATAATAATAATAATAATAATAATAATAATAATAATGAAATATCCAATCGAAAATAAAAGTCAAACTCATC
>NC_090727.1:58555493-58559296 GCF_036898095.1 Palaemon carinicauda | reverse complement strand
AGAGAGAGAGAGAGAGAGAGAGAGAGGAGAGAGACCCAATTCTATTCCCACTCTATTTAATCTACGTTATCTTCTGCATCAAAGGATGTTTTGATTAGGCTGTAATGTTCAGAAGATAACTTCCTATTCCGTCATTCCGTCTCATCTTGAGCGAAGAACTCGCTAATATTTGCGAAATAAAACGCAAGTCTGAACTTGAAAAGTGAACCGTGTCCAAATATTCAGAAAATAGATACGACTGATATTGTAGTCTTTCAGCTTCCATTTTTAAGACTTTTTAATAATGAAGAATTGAATAATTTTTGATTTGTAATAATGAAGAACTGAATAATTTTGATTTTTTAATAATGAAGAACTGAAGAAGTTTTAAGAGTTTTTATTTATCGTTAAGGGCTTTGCAGAAAGAAACAGAAGAAAACTAAGATAAGGTGAATTATTGAGGAGTTTTGACCAATTGCTATCGAGTTAAAAGCTCACAAAGATTTGACTTCAGTATATTCACAATTAAGAGTACTTAGAATACAAAGAACATGTGACACTGATTATTTACATCTGGCTTTGCTTAAGTATATTCACAGTCAAGAATACTTAGAATACATAAAAATGTGACACTGATTATGGACATCTAGCTTTGCTTTAGTATATTCACAGTTATAGAGTACTTAGAATACGTAAAGCATGTGACACTTATTAAGGATCTATGGCTTAACTGAAGTTTTCACAGTCAAGAGTACTTAGAATACAGAGAAATATCACACTGATTAGGGACCTATGGCTTTACTTTAGTATTCACTATCAAGAGTACTTAGAATACATAAGCCATGTGACACTGATTATGGACATCTGGCTTTGGTTTAGTATATTCACAGTCAAGAGTACTTAGAATACCTCAGACATGTGACACTACTCAGGGAAAGTAATATGATTATCAAATAATTCTACAAAACAAACTTTACAATAATTCCCCCGCTCGCAATTTAATATCCTGACGTTAAGGAAAATTTCATGTCATTCGGTGTTTTAATTTCTCTATTAAAAGGCATAAATATATGAAATTTATTTGGTTTATAGTTAGACTTCTCAATATCACCTCGTTATATTTTCTTAAAAATCCAAAATTGTAAATCTCCAAGAAGAAAAATCTATCACCTTCGTTAAACCTGTTTGCATAGTACGTAGAAAAAATATAATTTTCATAAGGTTTAGAGGAGTTTCAAGTTCACTGGCTATGCTCTCAACATCCTAACTTTTATAATTACTTTTTCAAAAAATAATTGGCTTTTTTATCTTGTACATTTACACTATTTAATCAATGCATGGAATATATGTATATATATATATATATATATATATATATATATATATATATATATATATAATATATATATATATATATACACATATACATGTATATATATATATATATATTATATATATATTTATATATAGATAATATATATATATATATATATATATATATATATATATATAAATATAAATGTTTAAACTTTCTTGAATGTCAAAACAGTGCGTTGAAGATAAAAGATATTTAAAGTGTATTTTACTATTTAAAAACAATAGGAGAACACGTTGAATTTTGAAATTATTATAGATAATTTTTTTCATGTATTTCATAGATTAAAGTAAAAAATATACATACATTAGACACCAATCTTATCATAAATTTTAGTTTACAGAAGAAAATGATACATTTATCAGGATATGAATCCTTAATTTTATCATCAATTTTAGTTTAATGATGAAAATCTTACATTTATCAGAATATGAATCTTAATTTTATCAGAAATTTTAGCTTAAAGAAGAAAATTTTACAGTTATCAGGATATGAATCCTCAAATTTATCATAAATTTTTGTTTAAAGAAGAAAATGTTACATTTATCAGGATATGAATCCTCAATTCTATCATAAATTTTAGTTTAAAGATGAAAATGATAAATATATCAGAATATGAATCCTCCAAATTTATCATAAATTTTAGCTTAAAGAAGAAAATGTTACATTATCAGGATATGAATCCTCAATTCTATCATAAATTTTAGTTTAAAGATGAAAATGATAAATATATCAGAATATGAATCCTCAAATTTATCATAAATTTTAGCTTCAAGAAGAAAATTTTACAGTTATCAGGATATGAATCCTCAATTCTATCACCAATTTTAGTTTAATGATGAAAATCTTACATTTATCAGGATATGAATCCTCAATTTTATCATCAATTTTAGTTTAAAGATGAAATGATGAATTTATCGGGATATGAATCCTCAATTCTATCACCAATCTTAGTTTAATGATGAAAATCTTACAGTTATCAGGATATGAATCCTCAATTTTATCATCTATTTTAGTATTGAGCCTCATGATGGAGAAGGCCTGACTATAAACAGATTAATTCAATTTTCAAAATGCCATTAATCAACGAGGCATTATAAAAGATTATCACAACAATTGGGTTGATTGTGGTCCAAACTAAACTATATTTGTATAGAAGAAATCTCAGGGATAGAAGAGACCAGTCTAGCTAACTGGCCCTGGTTGGGGAATTTTTACCAAATCACTAGTGTACTCGACCCGTCAAAAATGACGGCTAGATATCTAAATAGATGTACACGCACACGCGCGTGCACACATTCAATCCTTCTAACAAACCCCCCCTCTTTCCTAACTACAACCCGGCAGTTTCGGCAACTTGTGGGAAATTGTGGTTTCCGAGTGTACCTCTCGGGGTATCCCCTATCACCCGGGTATGACTACTCCCTATTCCCGTACATGTACACGTGCGCACACATCCAACCTTTCCAAACTCCCCTCCCCTTTCCTAACTACAACCCGGCAGTTTAGGCAACTTGTGGGAGATTGTGGTTTCCGAGTGTACCTCTCGGGGTAGCCCCTTCTCACCCGAGTATGACTACTCCCTATTCCCGTACATGTACACGCGCGCCCACATTCAACCATTCCAACTCACACCCCCCCCCTTTCCTAATTACAACACGGCAGTTTCGGCATCTTGTGGGAGATTGTGGTTTCCGAATGTAGCTCTCGGGATAGCCCCTCTCACCAGGGTATGACTACTCCCTATTCCCGTACTTGAGGAATGGGGAGGGATCGAGCAATCATATGTCCTGCTATGGCTCTTTGTTTCCAAGGATACTTTATGTTTTAACCCTGTTTGTTTGTTTGTGTGTGTGTTTGTTTGTGAACAGCTTCCTGGCCACAATTCTAATCGTTAGAGTAATGTAACTTGCAGGATTTAACTTATGTACAGAGCTAGAAATTATTAAGTTTTGAAAGGTCACAGTCAAAGGTCAAGGTCACGGTCAAGCAAAATGTCCAATTCCCCTAATATGATACAAGTTTTGGACATCGTTGTCACAGAGACTTCAATGGTTCATATTTGAATGAATGAAAATCCATGCCAATTAATACATGTTAAGGTCAAAGGTCAAGGTCATGGTCAAGCAAATGTCCAATTCCCCTAATATGATACAAGTTTGGACATCGTTGTCACAGAGACTTCAAACTTGGTTCATGGTTGAGTGTATGAAAATCCACACTAATTAATACATGTTGAGTCAAAGATCAAGTTCAAGCAAAAGGTCGAGAAATAAGCTGCCGCAGCGGAGGTCTGCGCTTTACTGAGTGCCCCTCTAATTACATATGTAGCAAGACACGTTGTTCTTCATTATGTAGGAGAAGTTAACTCGTACATCTTTTCGTACCTTTTTTTTTTTTTGACATTCTTCGCTTGATTAGATTTCTTTGGAGATCATAATACGCAAAT
>NC_090727.1:58527993-58537993 GCF_036898095.1 Palaemon carinicauda | reverse complement strand
AAGTGGATTTTATTTTTTTCCTCCCATCTTTCACTCACGCCTTTAAGGAGAGAATTTAATCTCACGCCCCATCAGTAACAGGCTGCTTCAATGCCTCACTGGCTTATCCTCTCCAAAAGAGATCTTTGTTATTTTTCACTTTATATTAGGAAAAGTAAGTGAAAACCTATGAAAAAGAAATCTTTTTTTTTCTAGTGTGGGCGAGACGTTAAAAATAAGGGCTGAATATTTAGATAGATATGTAAACCAGCACAAAAACAGATTCAACCTTTCTAACTTGCTTTCCTTAACTAGAAGCCCTTTCATCATGGTATGACTACTTTCTTTCGCTCCTCTCTACTCGATGGACGGGTAGAGTGTAGTATATAAGTCTGAGCGTTGAGCGTGACCGTATATATATATATATATATATATATATATATATATATTATATATGTATATATATAATATATATATCTATATACATAATATATATATCTATATATATAATATATATATCTATATATATAATATATATATAATATATAGATATATATATATATATATATACATATATATACTGTAATAGATACATACATTATATATATATATATATATATACTGTAATATATACATACATTATATATATATATATATATATACTGTAATATATACATACATATATATAATATATATATATATATACATATATACATATATATATATATATATATATATGTATATATGTGTATATATATATATATATATATATATCTATATATCTATATATACATATATGTATATACATATATATACATATATATATATATATATATATAACAAATACATATCTACCTAAGAACAGAAATGAATATGAAGAAAACCTTCAAACTAAATCGATTAAAAATATAAAACTTTCAGGAAATGATGCCTGGTAACTTGCCAATGTTAGTTTAAAAATCAAAGAGTGATGTAAAAGGCTTCAGAGACGCAATATTGAGTTTTTTGACACCGAAATTATTCCCTCGTTGGCGGATAAAAAGGATTATAATTTGTCATGTAAAAAATGAGTGTAACGAGAAGATTAAATGATAAGAATACCTAATTTAATCGCAATGTTCGAGAATATTATTATGATTCTATTAAAGAACAAGCCAGAATTTTTCAATACTATTATTCACGTGAAATCACCGATGAATATGTTTTTGTTTCTTATGTACTCAAGAACAATTTTAAAGACTATTTGCATATATTATAGTTAGAAATATTTACTGCTTTGTTACGTACGCGTGTGTGTGTGTGCGTGTATCCTTAGCTCACAATGACATTGAGGTTGCATTGACCAAAGGAACTAACGAGTTTGAGCGGGACTCTAACCCCAGTCAGGCAATCACCAGGCAAGGACGCTACCACTAGGCTACCACAATATATAACTTTATATATTTATATACACAGCCATACACATGATCCTCATTAGAGTTAGAGTTCTCTTGCTTGAGCGTACAATAGGACACACTATTCTATATTATTTCCCTTCTTGTTTTGTTAAAAGTTTTTATAGTTTATATTTGAGATATTTAGTTCAATGTTACTGTTCATAAAATATCAAATTTTTCATTGTTTCCTTTCCTCACTGGGCTATTTTCTTTGTTGGAGCCCCTGGACTTATAGGTACTTTTCTAACTAGGGTTATAACTTAGCAAGTAATAACAATAACAATGATAATGATAATGATCATGATCATGATGATAATAGGGGAAAATGTACTGCATATTCCAATTATTCATCTGTGATTATAAACTATTAAATATCCGATTACATTTCACGATAGAATTTAAGCGAATCATACCCAGGGTTTCATAGCGAAATGCTCAGGTCATAAAAGCAAACGACTTGCGAATATTAACCTCAAAATGTCTTATTTGATTGTGGGTAATCACACTCAACCTGCTGGCCATTTTATATTTAGGAGTCTTGATGATGGCATATTTAGACACATATGAATCTGTCTGTCTGGCCCCCTTCTCTCTCTCTCTCTCTCTCTCTCTCTCTCTCTCTCTCTCTCTCTCCAATACAGAATATGAAGGTTTTCCTCTCTCTCTCTCTCTCTGCAAAATGAGGTTTTCCTCTCTCTCTCTCTCTCTCTCTCTCTCTCTCTCTCTCTCTCTCTCTCTCTCACTACAAAAAATGAAGGTTTTCCTATGTCTGCCAGTCTGTTTGTCCCTCTCTCTCACTCAAACACACTCACACTCTCTCACTCCACTGCAAAATATGGTTTTCCTATGTTCTCTCTCTCTCTCTCTCTCTCTCTCTCTCTCTCTCTCTCTCTCTCTCTCTCACTACAAAATATGAATTTTTCCTAAATTACCAGCTTTTGGTAACCGCCAGAATCCTATTTGATCAGCATATATTGAACATGAAGTGTAATATTCTCTTTGCAAGTAACACCATCAAAGTTCATTACTTATAATTAGATTACTTGCTACTTTAATGTTAAAAAGACTCTTGCTTTACCCTATTATTATTATTATTATTATTATTATTATTATTATTATTATTATTATTATTATTATTATTATTATTATTATTATTATTATTATTATTATTATTATTATTATTATTATTATTAGCTAAGCTACAACCCTAGTTGGAAAAGCAGGATGCTCTAAGCCCAATGGCTATAACAGGAAAAATAGTTCCAATAAAGAAAGGAAGTAAGGAAATAAATAAACTATAATTAAAGTAATAAACAATTAAGATAAAATATTGTGATAACAGTAATTATTATTATTATTATTATTATTATTATTATTATTATTATTATTATTATTATTATTATTATTATTATTAAAACTAACTAAGCTACAACCCTAGTTGGAAAAGCAGGATGTTCTAAGCCCAAGGGCTATAACAGGGAAAAATAGCCCAGTGAGGAAAGGAAATAAGGAAATAAATAAACTATATTGAACGTAATAAACAATTAAAATAAAATATTGTGATAACAGTAGCAACATTAAAACATATCTTATATATTTAAACTATAAAAAGACTTATTTCTGCCTGTTCAACATGAAAACATTTGCTACAAATCATAATTATTATTATTATTATTATTATTATTATTATTATTATTATTATTATTATTATTATTATTATTATTATTATTATTATTATTATTAACTAAGCTACAACCCTAGTTGGTAAAAGCAGGATGCTATAAGTACTACAGATATTGAGTGTCGTAAAAGAGAAATATTTGCTTATCAAATTATCAAAAATACATTACTTTGATTGCTTTAATAGTTGATTTAATCAACAAACATAGCAGGAAATCCACTCTGAATTTGATATGTAATACAAATAGCATTGGAATAGAATACAGCTTAAATTTAATACACTACATTGAATCCTATATAAGCATTTTTACACTGATGGTATTTTGGATTTGAAGAGAAAATGCACTATCCAGCGAGTACTGAAATCTGGGTGGAATAGACCCTGGCTCCATGAAAAATATAAAGTCTCGTTTTAGAGAAAGTAATATTTCCTTTGGAAGGAAAGTATTCAAACGCTCTCTCTCTCTCTCTCTCTCTCTCTCTCTCTCTCTCTCTCTCTGACACAAATACATATACATACACACAAAATATATATATATATATATATATATATACATATATATATATATATATATATATACATACACAAACATTCAGAGTCTATAGATCAATATATATATATATATATATATACATAAATACATATATACACACATTATCACACGCACACACACAAACACATACACACATACACACATATATATATATATATATATATACATATACACATATATACACACACACATATATGTATATATATAAAGAGAGAGAGAGAGAGAGAGAGAGAGAGAGAGAGAGAGAGAGAGAGAACCCACAGTAGTTTATAACTATAGTTTATCATTTTACACACAAACACGCACATATATATATATATATATATATATCTATCTTAGTCTACATATGTGTACTCATGGGAAAAGTGAAAAATGTTGCCTTAAAAATATTTTTGGAAGGCCCCCCAGTTTAGAGAGATGATACGAGTTACTTCATAGACAGGCTCAAGTTTAAGCTTTGAAAAAACAATAAACTCCAACAACAAACCAATATCGGTTTATTTCCTCTCCCAGAAAAGAATTCGTTGCATTGAATACCTCTCTCGAATACAAAGTGGAATCAAGATACAACACTTTTTGATATTCCCATGAGTAAGGTTGGAATATCACTAGATATTTTGGAATGCCTTATAATAATAATAATGATAATAATAATAATAATAATAATAATACACACACATAAATACATTAAATATATATATCTGTATATATGCATATTCATACAAGTATACATATTCATAAGTACACACACTCATATACATAGATATATTATATACAACCCTACATATATATATATATATATATATATACAGTATACATATATCAAATCAAACTGCAAAGCGCAAACCCTTTTGAAAGTCAACCCATATCAAACGCTAAGGCAATGCAAACTGAATCCCACTCTTTCACATGACAGATACCAATCGTAACTATTGCAAACATCAATCGATTAAGTAAACTTTATCCTTCAAAACAGAGATTTTATAGTTTTGAGAGTTTATTTTAGCACATACAGTTTTGTTCCCATTTGTATTATTATTATTATTATTATTATTATTATTATTATTATTATTATTATTATTATTATTATTATTATTATTATTGTTTCTTACTGAGCTACAACCCTAGTTGGAAAAGCAGGATGCTATAAGCTCAGGGGCTCCAAAAGGGAAAATAGCTCAGTGAGGAAAGGGAACAAGGAAAAAAAAATATTTTAAGAAGAGCAACAACATTTAAATAAATATCACTTAATAAACTATAAAAACTTTAACAAAAGAAGAGGAAGAGAAATAAGATATAAGATAGAACAGTGTACCCGAGTGTGCCCTCAAGCAAGAGAACTCTAACCCAAGACAGTTAGAATTCTCGTTTTTTTTGGCGGTTTATTAAATTTCTTATTCCTGATCTAGATCTTAGTCTCTTGCACCTATTAAGGGATTCAACAATCATCGATCTACATTCAGAAGATAAAACTGAGGCAAAGAGAGTAGCATCATCTGCATATGAAACGAGCTGGCTTTTAAGGCCAAAGCAAATATCTGACACCTTTTGTTCCCATTTGTAGCTGATAAACTTTTAGAATTCTTTTTTTTTTTTTTTTGGCGGTTTAATAAATTTCTTATTCCTGATCTAGATATTTGTCTCTTGCACCTATTAAGGGATTCAACATTCTTAGATCTACATACAGAAGATAAAACTGAGGCAAAGAGAGTAGCATCATCTGCATATGTAACGATCTTGCTTTTAAGGCCAAAGGAAATATTTCTGACACCTTTTGTTTCTATTTGTGACTGATAAATTCTTTATGATTTTTTTTTGCGGTTTATTAAATTTCTGCATATGAAACGAGCTTGCTTTTTAGGCCAAAGCAAATATTTCTGACACCTTTTGTTTCTATTTCTGGCTGATAAATTCTTAAGAATTCCTTTTTTTTTTTTTTTTTTTTTTTTTGCTGTTTATTAAATTTCTTATTCCTGATCTAGATATTGGTCTCTTGCACCTATTAAGGGATTCAACAATCATCGATCTACATTCAGAAGATAAAATTGAGGCAGAGAGAGTACCATCATCTGCATATGAAACGAGCTTGCTTTTTAGGTCAAGGAAATATTTCTGACACCTTTTGTTTCTAATTGTGACGGATAAATTCTTTATAATTTTTCTTAGAGGTCTATCAAATTTCTTATTCCTGATCTAGATATTAGTCTCTTGCAGGTATTAAGGGATTCCGAAATCTTAGGTCTACATTTAGAATATAAAAGTGAGGCAAAAAGAGTAGCATCATCTGCATCTGTAACGAGCTTTTTAGGCCACACCGAATATCTGACACCTATTAATGGATTCAGAAATCTTAGATGTGCATTCGGGAAATAAAATTAAGGCAGTACGTGGCTTCATATGCAACGAGCTTGTTTTCTAGGCAAACCACATATGTGTATATGGCATGGAAAATAATGGATAAAGAACACTACCCTGAGGAACACCTGATATTACATTCCTACACTCACTAGGGAGTCCATCAACAAGAACTCTTTGCAAAATTTTAATTTGAAATTCATTATGTTAAAAAAGGACCCTCTTCCTACCAACTGTTTGTGTTTGAAAACAAGGGCCTCATGGTTAACACGGTCAAAGGCAGCAATAAAATCAAGGTCAATCAGGAACTTCTTGACCATAATCAAGGGATTCCTGCACAGTATTGATAATAAGAAATGCATATCTATTTTAGTTAAATAAATCCTGCTTCGCCTTTACTGTTATGATGGCAATAGCAATGAAAATAGTTTGGTTAAAAGATTAATGTAATTTTCAAAAGATCATGTATATACTCAGAAATATATTAGTTGATATAGATCCGAATAATCAAAATTACTCAAAAATTGTATGTTTTCCAAGAGTTTTTTTTTTTTTTTTTTTTTTTTTTTTTTTACTATTTTGCCCGTATCTAATTGTTTTAAATTTTTCAAATATGTTTACTTTTCATCTTTATTATCTCGTCAACAATAACATCCCCTATTATTTACATATATTTGTATGTAAATAAAAATAAGCTAAAGTAAACTATACAGATATTCAAGTATCTGAGTGTCGACACTTATAAATGGAGAGAGTATTATTATTATTATTATTATTATTATTATTATTATTATTATAACCATTACCATTACCATTATTATTATTATTATTATTATTATTATAAACATTACCATTACCATTATTATTATTATTATTATTATTACTATTATTATTATTATAACCACTACCATTATTATTATTATTATTATTATTATTATTATTATTATTATTATTATTATTATTATTATTATTCCAGAACAACCACTTCAAAACCCTCCGAGGCAAAGAAAGCACAAACCCCTAAAAAAAATGCGATTTGAAAACAAATGCCTGTAAGGTTATTCTAGTTTTGAAAAAAAAAATACAAAACCATCATAGAAGAACCCCATACGACCAGCCTCGCAAGCACTTCAAGCAGCTGCGAGCCATCTTGATGGCCGGTTCGTGGGAAACCACTGCTGCAGGCTCCGCGTTTATGCTCCCCGAAGGGGGGTGAGCCCCCCCCCTCCAAATAAAAAGCAGAGCTTTCTTCAATATGTTTATTGAGGGGTCTCTGAACAGAACCAAGATGGCGGTCTTTAAGAGCGTCCATCAGGACGGCCTGAGGTGGTCTTCGCGCTCTTCAATGGCCGGGAAACTTTCTTCATCTGCTAGAGTGTTTTTTTTTTTTCTTTTATCATTTCAAGAGCTCGTGTTTCTCATCTCATCTCATCTCGCGTCTCTCTCTCTCTCTCTCTCTCTCTCTCTCTCTCTCTCTCTCTCTCTCTCCATTATTATTATTATTATTATTATTATTATTATTATTAGCCAAGCTACAACCCTAGTTGGAAAAGCAAGATGCTATAAGCCCAAGGGCTCCAATAGGGAGAAATAGCCCAGTGAGGAAAGGAAATAAGGAAATAAATAAATGATGAGAATAGATTAACAATATATCATTGTAAAAACAGTAACAGCGTCAAAACAGATATGTCCTATATAAACTATTAACAACATGAAACCCAGATATGTCATATATAAACTATAAAAAGACTCATGTCAGTCTGGTCAACATAAAAACATTTGCTCCAACATTGAACTTTTGCAGTTCCACTGATTCGACTACCCGATTAGGAAGATCATTCCACAACTTGGTAACAGCTGGAATAAAACTCCTAGAATACTGTGCGGTATTGAGCCTCATGATGGATAAGGCCTGGCTATTAGAATTAACTGCCTGCCTAGTATTACGAATAGGAAAGAATTTTCCAGGGAGATCTGAATGTAAAGGATGGTCAGAGTTATGAAAAATCTTATGCAACAAGCATAATGAACTAATTGAACGACGGTGCCAGAGATTAATATCTAGATCAGGAATAAGAAATTTAATAGACCGTAAGTTTCTGTCCTACAAATTAAGAAGAGAATCAGCAGCTGAGCTTCCCCCCCCCTCTCTCTCTCTCTCTCTCTCTCTCTCTCTCTCTCTCTCTCTCTCCACACAAGCTCGCATAAAACAACTTAAAAGCGTGGATTTACTGGCCTTTAACTAACGATGTAATGAATATGTATTTACAGAGAGAGAGAGAGAGAGAGAGAGAGAGAGAGAGAGAGAGAGAGAGAGAGAGAATCTTCATAATTCCTTCCAGAGGGCATAATTGGATTCAATAGCATGTTACTCTATCTAAAGAAAGCCAGACATACAGAAAAAACACGAACAAATTGAAAACGGTAGAAGAACAATTACATGTTCTATGTCTCATACACAATTTTGAAAAACCTATACTGCTTAAAAAAAACCTAATATTAATGAGAAATTCTCCGTAAAAATATACTGTTCTCAGCCGTATTTCAGTAAAATACAAGCGACAGTAATTTTCACCTTACTTTGTTATTATCTTTTACTGGTAAGGGACAGTAATATCACTCCTTTACGTCAATATCTCCGTTTTTAAAACGGTAAATACCTAGAAGCATTTGTTCCAATATTTTTACCATTTTTTACGGAAAATATTTTAGTGTATTTGAAAGACAATTCCCCAGTTTAGAAATCGTTCTTATTTAATTCGATTGGTATTTTGATATTGAAAATACTATTCTCTTTATTAGAAGGATATCAATAATGAATATGATGAAAGTTAAAGATTTCACGAGGCTAGAAGGTAATATCGCAAACATTAGGGTTGTTGTGGCCTTGTTGGTAACGTCTCTGCCTAGTGTTTGCCAGACGGGGTTCGAGTCCCGCTCAGACTCGTTAGTGCCTTTAGTGTCTGCAACCTTACCATCCTTGTGAGCTAAGGTTGGGAGGTTTAGGGGAGCCTATCGATCTAGTTGTTGAGTCATCAGCAGCCATTGCCTGGCCCTCCCAGGTCATGGCTTGGGTGGAGAAAGGGCTTGGGCGCTAATCATATATGGTCAGTCTCTAGGGCAGTCTCTAAACCTTTAAACTGATGAGATTTTAAAACCTTCTATTGATGAGACATGAGACTCCCATGAAAAGTTAATGATATGAATATAATAAGTTGTAGACATCTAAAAGATTTTCTGACCACAAAGAATTTTTTAGTACACAAAAATTTGCCGTAAAAAAATGGTGAAAAATCTGGCATAAATATTTCTAGACATTTGCCGTTTTTAAAAACGGATATATTGACGTGAAGGAGTGATATTACGGTTGCCATCCAGTAAAAGATAATAACAAAGTAGGGTAAAATTACGGTTACCTGTATTTTACTAAAATACAACTCAGAACAGTATATTTTACGGAGAATTTCCGATTAAAATTACTGCTTTTTTTTAACAGTATCATGAAATAACGTTTCCTGATATTATGCATATTTTAACAAATCCCACTTCTGAGCACAACTGAGAACAATACCTAATATGAACAGAACACCAACTCTATCTTCCATATGCTGTTCATTTTGAACAGAAGCAAAGAATGAATATGATACTCGTCTACCCGTTTGATTAACAAATAGACCTTATTCAATACAACCTTTGTTTTTATTTATTGATTCTTCAAATAGATGAATTATTGATGGCACTCAATTCAAAAATCGCTCATGTATGACAGAGGCTAGTGATAGTGACAATGACCTATTATTATTATTATTATTATTATTATTATTATTATTATTATTATTACTTGCTAAGCTACAACCATAGTTGGAATAGTAGGATGCTATAAGGGCTCCAACAGGGAAAATAGCCCGGTGAGGAAATAAAATAAGGAGAAACTACTAGCAGTTTAAGAACAACATTGAAATAAATCTTTCATATATAAACAATAAAAACTTCAAA
>NC_090727.1:58498527-58499993 GCF_036898095.1 Palaemon carinicauda | reverse complement strand
ATTGGCTAAGATACATCAATGTACAAGTACGCACTAGAATTTGGGTTTGGCCATTTTCTATTACCAAGCTGGCCAGTGCAGATTGGTGCCGGTGGGAGATTTCTATCTGATCGCCTACAGCAAACCAACCTAGTATGGGTGGCCCTGAATAGCACAAAAAATCTAACCAATAACCGATAGAAGTTTGGACAATAAACGATAACATGAACGACCAAATAAAAAAGACTAGTGAACGCCAGACTGGGGTTCGAGTCCCACTCAAACTCGTTAGTTCCTTTGGTCGCTGAACCTCACCATCCTTGTGAGCTAAAAATGGGGTGTTTGGGGGAGCCTATAGGCCCTATCTGATGTCTGCCGAGTCATCAGCAGCCATTGCCTGGCCATGTTGGTACTAGCTTGGGTGGAGAGGGGGCTTGGGCGCTGATCATATGTTTATATGGTCAGTCTCTAGGGCATTGTTCTGCTTGATAGGGCAATGTCACTGTCCCTTGCCTCTGCTATTCATGAGTGGCCTTTAAACTTTTGCACAAATAGTTAAAATGAATTGCTTGGTGGAAAAAATAACTCGGGCAATTAAAAAAAAAAAACGAGTAAAATATGTCACGGTAGACTTTTTCAAAGAGGTTCGTCCATTTCAGAGGAAATCTTAAAGATGATTTGTTTTGTGTTCTCGTATAAATGAGTTTCATTTTATACAGTTAGCAATGGTGTATTTTTACAGTTAGTAATTATGTATTTTTTACAGTAAGTAATGATGTATTCTATATAGTAAATAATGATGTATTTTTAACAGTTAGTATTGATGAATTTTTTATAGTTAGTAATGGTGTATATTTTACAGTTAGTAATGATGTAATTTTTACAGTTAGTAACGATATATGTTTTACAGTAAGTAATGATGTATTTTTTTACAGTTAGTAATGATGTATTTTTTAACAGTTAATTATGATGTATTTTATACAGTTAGTAATGATGTATTTTATACAGTTAATAATGATGTATTTTTAAAAGTTAGTAATACAGTTAGTACAGATGTATTTCTTACAGTTAGTAATGATGCAATTTTTACAGTTAGTAATGATGTAATTTTTACAGTTAGTAATGATGTATTTTTTACAGTTAGTAATGATGTAATTTTTACAGTGATTAATCATGTATCTCATACAGTTAGTAATGATATTTTTTACAATTAGTAATTGTCTATTTTATATAGTAATATCAATAAATTTTTCTGTTTTTAAAATGCATTTCTCATTGTAGAATTTATCAAATTTTCTCTGTATATTCAACATTAATGATATTGAAATACGAATACTTTTACTATCTATATAACTATAATTATTATACAGGTAACAATGATGTATTTTATACAGGGATATCAACGAGTTTCAACTATTCGCTGTATATTCAAATTGATGGTATTGAAATAGTATGAATATTGTCCGTAGATTTATGATTATGATTAT
>NC_090727.1:58471027-58486027 GCF_036898095.1 Palaemon carinicauda | reverse complement strand
GCTCCATAATGATAGGTACTTTGAGCATTCTTCACTTTTTGATTTTATATATGTATATAATTTTTCCTTTTTTTTCCTTTCATTTTTTTAAATGATTATATTTAACTTTTACGTTGTTCTTTTTATATTAATATCAATACTGAGTCTTTTTTAATTTGTATATTTTGTATATTTTACAGCCCTGATGATGAGACCCAAAGTCTCGAAAATTTGGAAAATAAATATATGATGCTACGCTGGCTTTTCTCCATCCTATTTATACTAAATCTACGGCGTTCCAGATGCCCCAACCTTCCTGCATATTTGAGGACTAAATTTGGGCAGCAGACTCTTCGTACCTATCGACATTTGGAGACTTCACTAAGAAGAGGTCTGAAGGCACAACTCGATTTGGATTTCCTCCAATACTGCAGACTTAACAATATCACTCCCAATTTCGTCAAGTTTAAAGTCTACCGCACTACACTTTATCACTCCCAGTTCTACTATGATGCCACTCGACAACTTTTGGATATCGAGATCAGACACAAGGAAAAGCTTATTACTAAACATAAGGATACATCAAAATCTCTGTATAATATCATAGAAAATACTGTATCATTTATCGACTTTCTTTATGTAAAACATGTACTTACCAAAACTGTTAACTCTTATTCAGAAAATGTTCAAAATACTCATTTTAGAAAACTAGAACGTTTAGGTATCCAGATCCCAAAATTCGTAGACTCCAAAACCACTGTTTTTAATTATTCTAACTATGTTTTATCTAAGAGAGAAGAATTTATCTTGTCTTTGGGCCTTGATTTTTGTTTACCAAATTTTAAACCAAGTTTTAGTAATTTTTATTTGCCACTAGAAATCCTTTTTGGACGACTTCGGTCGTTACAACTCCCAGGTGACTTACCCGGTTTGCAGAGAGACTTGCAAAGTATTGCTCACAAAACTTTCTCTAAATTATGTAATAACTGGTTTCCTTTCTTTCGTAAAGATGATTATATGTTACTTAAAACCTTATCCAATAACCCAGACATTGTCATAACCAGACCGGATAAGGGAAGAGGCACGGTGATAATAAACAAAAATGACTATGTACAGAAAATGGATGATATTCTTAAAGATACAACTAAATTTGTTGAAATAGGTGTTCCAACATATCAACCTATATTTAAGGTGGAGGATAAAATCAATAGATTACTCAAAAGTCTCAAAGATCAAAATATTATAACTGAACACACTTACCAAGAATTATTTTGTTCAGGCTCATCCTATGGTGTGCTATATGGACTTCCTAAAATTCATAAAGATGGTGTTCCTTTACGACCAATTTTGGCGGCATACAATACCCCAAATTACAAGATAGCAAAATTCTTGGTACCATTGCTACAGCCATTTGCAAATAATGAATACGTTTTACTCAATTCTGCTAACCTTGTACCTGATATTCTACCACAGGATGTTGACTTATATATGGTGAGTTTGGATGTCGCATCTCTTTTTACGAACATACCGTTGCAGGCGACGGTTGACATCATTTTAGATAAGATTTTTTACGAGGAAAATATTTTATATCATGGTTTTAATAAGGATAATTTTAAGAAACTTCTAGAAATTGCAGTGCAGGACACTCACTTTATTTTTAACAATAACGTTTTTAAACAAGTTGATGGTGTTTCGATGGGGTCACCACTTGGCCCAGTTATGGCTAACGCTTTTATGTGCTCTTTCGAGGAACAGATGCTGGATGGGTGTCCCCTATCATATCACCCTCTCTTTTATAAGCGATATGTGGATGACACTATTGCTCTATTTAGGTCTAAAGAAGCAGCTGAAGCCTTCTTGCAATATATCAATGGCCTACATCCTAATATAAATTTCTCAATTGAGCATGAACAAGACAACCAACTTGCTTTTTTAGATGTTTTAATTACAAGGACAGAACATGGTTTTAATACAAGCGTCTTTAGAAAAAAGACGTTCACAGGTCAAGGTACAAACTATTATAGCAGTTGTTCCAAGATTTTTAAATTAAATAGTATTTCCACGCTGTTACACCGTGCTTATACGTTATCTTCCAACTGGCATAACTTCCATAGTGAAATCCAATTTTTACTAAAGTTTTTTAAAAACAATTCGTATCCTCCAGCCTTAATCTTGAAATATGTCAATAACTTTTTAAATGATAAATCTCAGCCACGTCAACTTGCACCGAACGTGCCTAAATTATTAATATATGCCTCTATACCTTTAATTCATTCTAACACATTTAAGGTGCAAATACAAAATGTCATTCAAAAAACTTTTCCGGCAGTGAACCTTAAGTTAATAGAAAAAAAATCCTAAAACTCTGGGTTCTTTGTTCTCCCACAAAGATAAACTTCCGACTTTGATGCGGTCTTTGGTGGTATATTGCTTTACTTGCCCGAAATGTAAGATCGGGAAATACGTGGGAGCCACCAAAAGACTGCTCAAGGTCAGAATCGATTCTCATCTCGGAGTCAGTCACCGTACGGGATGTACTTTGAAAACTAAAGAATTTTCCAATATACGTGAACATTGTAATAAATGTAAAACATCATTTTCATATAAGGATTTTCGTATTGTCACCCAAGCGCCCAATGACTATTCTCTCTCTGTTTTGGAGTCGTTGGCAATTAAACAGCTTGTGCCCCCACTAAATGGTCAGACTTCTTCCACAATTCTATATATAGCATAGTTGACGTCCTCCTTCCCAAACCAGACAACGTCACTCAGTTTTTTAGCTCCATAATGATAGGTACTTTGAGCATTCTTCACTTTTTGATTTTATATATGTATATAATTTTTCCTTTTTTTTCCTTTCATTTTTTTAAATGATTATATTTAACTTTTACGTTGTTCTTTTTATATTAATATCAATACTGAGTCTTTTTTAATTTGTATATTTTGTATATTTTACAGCCCTGATGATGAGACCCAAAGTCTCGAAAATTTGGAAAATAAATATATGATGCTACGCTGGCTTTTCTCCATCCTATTTATACTAAATCTACGGCGTTCCAGATGCCCCAACCTTCCTGCATATTTGAGGACTAAATTTGGGCAGCAGACTCTTCGTACCTATCGACATTTGGAGACTTCACTAAGAAGAGGTCTGAAGGCACAACTCGATTTGGATTTCCTCCAATACTGCAGACTTAACAATATCACTCCCAATTTCGTCAAGTTTAAAGTCTACCGCACTACACTTTATCACTCCCAGTTCTACTATGATGCCACTCGACAACTTTTGGATATCGAGATCAGACACAAGGAAAAGCTTATTACTAAACATAAGGATACATCAAAATCTCTGTATAATATCATAGAAAATACTGTATCATTTATCGACTTTCTTTATGTAAAACATGTACTTACCAAAACTGTTAACTCTTATTCAGAAAATGTTCAAAATACTCATTTTAGAAAACTAGAACGTTTAGGTATCCAGATCCCAAAATTCGTAGACTCCAAAACCACTGTTTTTAATTATTCTAACTATGTTTTATCTAAGAGAGAAGAATTTATCTTGTCTTTGGGCCTTGATTTTTGTTTACCAAATTTTAAACCAAGTTTTAGTAATTTTTATTTGCCACTAGAAATCCTTTTTGGACGACTTCGGTCGTTACAACTCCCAGGTGACTTACCCGGTTTGCAGAGAGACTTGCAAAGTATTGCTCACAAAACTTTCTCTAAATTATGTAATAACTGGTTTCCTTTCTTTCGTAAAGATGATTATATGTTACTTAAAACCTTATCCAATAACCCAGACATTGTCATAACCAGACCGGATAAGGGAAGAGGCACGGTGATAATAAACAAAAATGACTATGTACAGAAAATGGATGATATTCTTAAAGATACAACTAAATTTGTTGAAATAGGTGTTCCAACATATCAACCTATATTTAAGGTGGAGGATAAAATCAATAGATTACTCAAAAGTCTCAAAGATCAAAATATTATAACTGAACACACTTACCAAGAATTATTTTGTTCAGGCTCATCCTATGGTGTGCTATATGGACTTCCTAAAATTCATAAAGATGGTGTTCCTTTACGACCAATTTTGGCGGCATACAATACCCCAAATTACAAGATAGCAAAATTCTTGGTACCATTGCTACAGCCATTTGCAAATAATGAATACGTTTTACTCAATTCTGCTAACCTTGTACCTGATATTCTACCACAGGATGTTGACTTATATATGGTGAGTTTGGATGTCGCATCTCTTTTTACGAACATACCGTTGCAGGCGACGGTTGACATCATTTTAGATAAGATTTTTTACGAGGAAAATATTTTATATCATGGTTTTAATAAGGATAATTTTAAGAAACTTCTAGAAATTGCAGTGCAGGACACTCACTTTATTTTTAACAATAACGTTTTTAAACAAGTTGATGGTGTTTCGATGGGGTCACCACTTGGCCCAGTTATGGCTAACGCTTTTATGTGCTCTTTCGAGGAACAGATGCTGGATGGGTGTCCCCTATCATATCACCCTCTCTTTTATAAGCGATATGTGGATGACACTATTGCTCTATTTAGGTCTAAAGAAGCAGCTGAAGCCTTCTTGCAATATATCAATGGCCTACATCCTAATATAAATTTCTCAATTGAGCATGAACAAGACAACCAACTTGCTTTTTTAGATGTTTTAATTACAAGGACAGAACATGGTTTTAATACAAGCGTCTTTAGAAAAAAGACGTTCACAGGTCAAGGTACAAACTATTATAGCAGTTGTTCCAAGATTTTTAAATTAAATAGTATTTCCACGCTGTTACACCGTGCTTATACGTTATCTTCCAACTGGCATAACTTCCATAGTGAAATCCAATTTTTACTAAAGTTTTTTAAAAACAATTCGTATCCTCCAGCCTTAATCTTGAAATATGTCAATAACTTTTTAAATGATAAATCTCAGCCACGTCAACTTGCACCGAACGTGCCTAAATTATTAATATATGCCTCTATACCTTTAATTCATTCTAACACATTTAAGGTGCAAATACAAAATGTCATTCAAAAAACTTTTCCGGCAGTGAACCTTAAGTTAATAGAAAAAAAATCCTAAAACTCTGGGTTCTTTGTTCTCCCACAAAGATAAACTTCCGACTTTGATGCGGTCTTTGGTGGTATATTGCTTTACTTGCCCGAAATGTAAGATCGGGAAATACGTGGGAGCCACCAAAAGACTGCTCAAGGTCAGAATCGATTCTCATCTCGGAGTCAGTCACCGTACGGGATGTACTTTGAAAACTAAAGAATTTTCCAATATACGTGAACATTGTAATAAATGTAAAACATCATTTTCATATAAGGATTTTCGTATTGTCACCCAAGCGCCCAATGACTATTCTCTCTCTGTTTTGGAGTCGTTGGCAATTAAACAGCTTGTGCCCCCACTAAATGGTCAGACTTCTTCCACAATTCTATATATAGCATAGTTGACGTCCTCCTTCCCAAACCAGACAACGTCACTCAGTTTTTTAGCTCCATAATGATAGGTACTTTGAGCATTCTTCACTTTTTGATTTTATATATGTATATAATTTTTCCTTTTTTTTCCTTTCATTTTTTTAAATGATTATATTTAACTTTTACGTTGTTCTTTTTATATTAATATCAATACTGAGTCTTTTTTAATTTGTATATTTTGTATATTTTACAGCCCTGATGATGAGACCCAAAGTCTCGAAAATTTGGAAAATAAATATATGATGCTACGCTGGCTTTTCTCCATCCTATTTATACTAAATCTACGGCGTTCCAGATGCCCCAACCTTCCTGCATATTTGAGGACTAAATTTGGGCAGCAGACTCTTCGTACCTATCGACATTTGGAGACTTCACTAAGAAGAGGTCTGAAGGCACAACTCGATTTGGATTTCCTCCAATACTGCAGACTTAACAATATCACTCCCAATTTCGTCAAGTTTAAAGTCTACCGCACTACACTTTATCACTCCCAGTTCTACTATGATGCCACTCGACAACTTTTGGATATCGAGATCAGACACAAGGAAAAGCTTATTACTAAACATAAGGATACATCAAAATCTCTGTATAATATCATAGAAAATACTGTATCATTTATCGACTTTCTTTATGTAAAACATGTACTTACCAAAACTGTTAACTCTTATTCAGAAAATGTTCAAAATACTCATTTTAGAAAACTAGAACGTTTAGGTATCCAGATCCCAAAATTCGTAGACTCCAAAACCACTGTTTTTAATTATTCTAACTATGTTTTATCTAAGAGAGAAGAATTTATCTTGTCTTTGGGCCTTGATTTTTGTTTACCAAATTTTAAACCAAGTTTTAGTAATTTTTATTTGCCACTAGAAATCCTTTTTGGACGACTTCGGTCGTTACAACTCCCAGGTGACTTACCCGGTTTGCAGAGAGACTTGCAAAGTATTGCTCACAAAACTTTCTCTAAATTATGTAATAACTGGTTTCCTTTCTTTCGTAAAGATGATTATATGTTACTTAAAACCTTATCCAATAACCCAGACATTGTCATAACCAGACCGGATAAGGGAAGAGGCACGGTGATAATAAACAAAAATGACTATGTACAGAAAATGGATGATATTCTTAAAGATACAACTAAATTTGTTGAAATAGGTGTTCCAACATATCAACCTATATTTAAGGTGGAGGATAAAATCAATAGATTACTCAAAAGTCTCAAAGATCAAAATATTATAACTGAACACACTTACCAAGAATTATTTTGTTCAGGCTCATCCTATGGTGTGCTATATGGACTTCCTAAAATTCATAAAGATGGTGTTCCTTTACGACCAATTTTGGCGGCATACAATACCCCAAATTACAAGATAGCAAAATTCTTGGTACCATTGCTACAGCCATTTGCAAATAATGAATACGTTTTACTCAATTCTGCTAACCTTGTACCTGATATTCTACCACAGGATGTTGACTTATATATGGTGAGTTTGGATGTCGCATCTCTTTTTACGAACATACCGTTGCAGGCGACGGTTGACATCATTTTAGATAAGATTTTTTACGAGGAAAATATTTTATATCATGGTTTTAATAAGGATAATTTTAAGAAACTTCTAGAAATTGCAGTGCAGGACACTCACTTTATTTTTAACAATAACGTTTTTAAACAAGTTGATGGTGTTTCGATGGGGTCACCACTTGGCCCAGTTATGGCTAACGCTTTTATGTGCTCTTTCGAGGAACAGATGCTGGATGGGTGTCCCCTATCATATCACCCTCTCTTTTATAAGCGATATGTGGATGACACTATTGCTCTATTTAGGTCTAAAGAAGCAGCTGAAGCCTTCTTGCAATATATCAATGGCCTACATCCTAATATAAATTTCTCAATTGAGCATGAACAAGACAACCAACTTGCTTTTTTAGATGTTTTAATTACAAGGACAGAACATGGTTTTAATACAAGCGTCTTTAGAAAAAAGACGTTCACAGGTCAAGGTACAAACTATTATAGCAGTTGTTCCAAGATTTTTAAATTAAATAGTATTTCCACGCTGTTACACCGTGCTTATACGTTATCTTCCAACTGGCATAACTTCCATAGTGAAATCCAATTTTTACTAAAGTTTTTTAAAAACAATTCGTATCCTCCAGCCTTAATCTTGAAATATGTCAATAACTTTTTAAATGATAAATCTCAGCCACGTCAACTTGCACCGAACGTGCCTAAATTATTAATATATGCCTCTATACCTTTAATTCATTCTAACACATTTAAGGTGCAAATACAAAATGTCATTCAAAAAACTTTTCCGGCAGTGAACCTTAAGTTAATAGAAAAAAAATCCTAAAACTCTGGGTTCTTTGTTCTCCCACAAAGATAAACTTCCGACTTTGATGCGGTCTTTGGTGGTATATTGCTTTACTTGCCCGAAATGTAAGATCGGGAAATACGTGGGAGCCACCAAAAGACTGCTCAAGGTCAGAATCGATTCTCATCTCGGAGTCAGTCACCGTACGGGATGTACTTTGAAAACTAAAGAATTTTCCAATATACGTGAACATTGTAATAAATGTAAAACATAATTTTCATATAAGGATTTTCGTATTGTCACCCAAGCGCCCAATGACTATTCTCTCTCTGTTTTGGAGTCGTTGGCAATTAAACAGCTTGTGCCCCCACTAAATGGTCAGACTTCTTCCACAATTCTATATATAGCATAGTTGACGTCCTCCTTCCCAAACCAGACAACGTCACTCAGTTTTTTAGCTCCATAATGATAGGTACTTTGAGCATTCTTCACTTTTTGATTTTATATATGTATATAATTTTTCCTTTTTTTTCCTTTCATTTTTTTAAATGATTATATTTAACTTTTACGTTGTTCTTTTTATATTAATATCAATACTGAGTCTTTTTTAATTTGTATATTTTGTATATTTTACAGCCCTGATGATGAGACCCAAAGTCTCGAAAATTTGGAAAATAAATATATGATGCTACGCTGGCTTTTCTCCATCCTATTTATACTAAATCTACGGCGTTCCAGATGCCCCAACCTTCCTGCATATTTGAGGACTAAATTTGGGCAGCAGACTCTTCGTACCTATCGACATTTGGAGACTTCACTAAGAAGAGGTCTGAAGGCACAACTCGATTTGGATTTCCTCCAATACTGCAGACTTAACAATATCACTCCCAATTTCGTCAAGTTTAAAGTCTACCGCACTACACTTTATCACTCCCAGTTCTACTATGATGCCACTCGACAACTTTTGGATATCGAGATCAGACACAAGGAAAAGCTTATTACTAAACATAAGGATACATCAAAATCTCTGTATAATATCATAGAAAATACTGTATCATTTATCGACTTTCTTTATGTAAAACATGTACTTACCAAAACTGTTAACTCTTATTCAGAAAATGTTCAAAATACTCATTTTAGAAAACTAGAACGTTTAGGTATCCAGATCCCAAAATTCGTAGACTCCAAAACCACTGTTTTTAATTATTCTAACTATGTTTTATCTAAGAGAGAAGAATTTATCTTGTCTTTGGGCCTTGATTTTTGTTTACCAAATTTTAAACCAAGTTTTAGTAATTTTTATTTGCCACTAGAAATCCTTTTTGGACGACTTCGGTCGTTACAACTCCCAGGTGACTTACCCGGTTTGCAGAGAGACTTGCAAAGTATTGCTCACAAAACTTTCTCTAAATTATGTAATAACTGGTTTCCTTTCTTTCGTAAAGATGATTATATGTTACTTAAAACCTTATCCAATAACCCAGACATTGTCATAACCAGACCGGATAAGGGAAGAGGCACGGTGATAATAAACAAAAATGACTATGTACAGAAAATGGATGATATTCTTAAAGATACAACTAAATTTGTTGAAATAGGTGTTCCAACATATCAACCTATATTTAAGGTGGAGGATAAAATCAATAGATTACTCAAAAGTCTCAAAGATCAAAATATTATAACTGAACACACTTACCAAGAATTATTTTGTTCAGGCTCATCCTATGGTGTGCTATATGGACTTCCTAAAATTCATAAAGATGGTGTTCCTTTACGACCAATTTTGGCGGCATACAATACCCCAAATTACAAGATAGCAAAATTCTTGGTACCATTGCTACAGCCATTTGCAAATAATGAATACGTTTTACTCAATTCTGCTAACCTTGTACCTGATATTCTACCACAGGATGTTGACTTATATATGGTGAGTTTGGATGTCGCATCTCTTTTTACGAACATACCGTTGCAGGCGACGGTTGACATCATTTTAGATAAGATTTTTTACGAGGAAAATATTTTATATCATGGTTTTAATAAGGATAATTTTAAGAAACTTCTAGAAATTGCAGTGCAGGACACTCACTTTATTTTTAACAATAACGTTTTTAAACAAGTTGATGGTGTTTCGATGGGGTCACCACTTGGCCCAGTTATGGCTAACGCTTTTATGTGCTCTTTCGAGGAACAGATGCTGGATGGGTGTCCCCTATCATATCACCCTCTCTTTTATAAGCGATATGTGGATGACACTATTGCTCTATTTAGGTCTAAAGAAGCAGCTGAAGCCTTCTTGCAATATATCAATGGCCTACATCCTAATATAAATTTCTCAATTGAGCATGAACAAGACAACCAACTTGCTTTTTTAGATGTTTTAATTACAAGGACAGAACATGGTTTTAATACAAGCGTCTTTAGAAAAAAGACGTTCACAGGTCAAGGTACAAACTATTATAGCAGTTGTTCCAAGATTTTTAAATTAAATAGTATTTCCACGCTGTTACACCGTGCTTATACGTTATCTTCCAACTGGCATAACTTCCATAGTGAAATCCAATTTTTACTAAAGTTTTTTAAAAACAATTCGTATCCTCCAGCCTTAATCTTGAAATATGTCAATAACTTTTTAAATGATAAATCTCAGCCACGTCAACTTGCACCGAACGTGCCTAAATTATTAATATATGCCTCTATACCTTTAATTCATTCTAACACATTTAAGGTGCAAATACAAAATGTCATTCAAAAAACTTTTCCGGCAGTGAACCTTAAGTTAATAGAAAAAAAATCCTAAAACTCTGGGTTCTTTGTTCTCCCACAAAGATAAACTTCCGACTTTGATGCGGTCTTTGGTGGTATATTGCTTTACTTGCCCGAAATGTAAGATCGGGAAATACGTGGGAGCCACCAAAAGACTGCTCAAGGTCAGAATCGATTCTCATCTCGGAGTCAGTCACCGTACGGGATGTACTTTGAAAACTAAAGAATTTTCCAATATACGTGAACATTGTAATAAATGTAAAACATCATTTTCATATAAGGATTTTCGTATTGTCACCCAAGCGCCCAATGACTATTCTCTCTCTGTTTTGGAGTCGTTGGCAATTAAACAGCTTGTGCCCCCACTAAATGGTCAGACTTCTTCCACAATTCTATATATAGCATAGTTGACGTCCTCCTTCCCAAACCAGACAACGTCACTCAGTTTTTTAGCTCCATAATGATAGGTACTTTGAGCATTCTTCACTTTTTGATTTTATATATGTATATAATTTTTCCTTTTTTTTCCTTTCATTTTTTTAAATGATTATATTTAACTTTTACGTTGTTCTTTTTATATTAATATCAATACTGAGTCTTTTTTAATTTGTATATTTTGTATATTTTACAGCCCTGATGATGAGACCCAAAGTCTCGAAAATTTGGAAAATAAATATATGATGCTACGCTGGCTTTTCTCCATCCTATTTATACTATATATATATATATATATATATATATATATATATATATATATATATATATATATATATATATATATATATATATATTATATATATAACAAAAGAAAGTGATTCTTCACGCTATTGTTTTCGGTAATAAATTGTTTCTTGCAACGAAAGTTTGTATAAAAATATTAGTTATAATTGAATAATATCTTGGTAAGCTCCCACGAAACATTCAAATGATTGAAGACATTAAGGCTTTCAAGAGGAACCTGAAGACTTTCTTACTTCACGAGTCTTTTGACAGTGGGGATTTAACAGTAAATGAACAAAATGTGATATGAAAAGTTAAATACTCTGAACGAACAAGGTAAAATGACAGTGGAGGTCCTGTAGAGAATGGGGTTCCCCTGCCCTATGAGACCGAAAAGCAGCCATCAAAGTAAAGTAAACTCTTAGCCTGTATGGGACCGAAAAGCAGCCATCAAAGTAAAGTAAAGTAAACTATTAGCCTGTATGGGACCGAAAAGCAGCCATCAAAGTAAAGTAAAGTTAACTATTAGCCTGTATGGGACCGAAAAGCAGCCATCAAAGTAAAGTAAAGTAAACTATTAGCCTGTATGGGACCGAAAAGCAGCCATCAAAGTAAAGTAAAGTAAACTATTAGCCTGTATGGGACCGAAAAGCAGCCATCAAAGTAAAGTAAAGTAAACTATTAGCCTGTATGGGACCGAAAAGCAGCCATCAAAGTAAAGTAAAGTAAACTATTAGCCTGTATGGGACCGAAAAGCAGCCATCAAAGTAAAGTAAAGTAAACTATTAGCCTGTATGGGACCGAAAAGCAGCCATCAAAGTAAAGTAAAGTAAACTATTAGCCTGTATGGGACCGAAAAGCAGCCATCAAAGTAAAGTAAACTATTAGCCTGTATGGGACCGAAAAGCAGCCATCAAAGTAAAGTAAAGTTAACTATTAGCCTGTATGGGACCGAAAAGCAGCCATCAAAGTAAAGTAAAGTTAACTATTAGCCTGTATGGGACCGAAAAGCAGCCATCAAAGTAAAGTTAAGTTAACTATTAGCCTGTATGGGACCGAAAAGCAGCCATCAAAGTAAAGTAAAGTTAACTATTAGCCTGTATGGGACCGAAAAGCAGCCATCAAAGTAAAGTAAACTATTAGCCTGTATGGGACCGAAAAGCAGCCATCAAAGTAAAGTAAAGTTAACTATTAGCCTGTATGGGACCGAAAAGCAGCCATCAAAGTAAAGTAAAGTTAACTATTAGCCTGTATGGGACCGAAAAGCAGCCATCAAAGTAAAGTAAACTATTAGCCTGTATGGGACCGAAAAGCAGCCATCAAAGTAAAGTAAAGTTAACTATTAGCCTGTATGGGACCGAAAAGCAGCCATCAAAGTAAAGTAAAGTTAACTATTAGCCTGTATGGGACCGAAAAGCAGCCATCAAAGTAAAGTAAAGTAAACTATTAGCCTGTATGGGACCGAAAAGCAGCCATCAAAGTAAAGTAAAGTAAACTATTAGCCTGTATGGGACCGAAAAGCAGCCATCAAAGTAAAGTAAAGTAAACTATTAGCCTGTATGGGACCGAAAAGCAGCCATCAAAGTAAAGTAAAGTAAACTATTAGCCTGTATGGGACCGAAAAGCAGCCATCAAAGTAAAGTAAAGTTAACTATTAGCCTGTATGGGACCGAAAAGCAGCCATCAAAGTAAAGTAAAGTTAACTATTAGCCTGTATGGGACCGAAAAGCAGCCATCAAAGTAAAGTAAAGTAAACTATTAGCCTGTATGGGACCGAAAAGCAGCCATCAAAGTAAAGTAAAGTAAACTATTAGCCTGTATGGGACCGAAAAGCAGCCATCAAAGTAAAGTAAAGTTAACTATTAGCCTGTATGGGACCGAAAAGCAGCCATCAAAGTAAAGTAAAGTTAACTATTAGCCTGTATGGGACCGAAAAGCAGCCATCAAAGTAAAGTAAACTATTAGCCTGTATGGGACCGAAAAGCAGCCATCAAAGTAAAGTAAAGTTAACTATTAGCCTGTATGGGACCGAAAAGCAGCCATCAAAGTAAAGTAAAGTTAACTATTAGCCTGTATGGGACCGAAAAGCAGCCATCAAAGTAAAGTAAACTATTAGCCTGTATGGGACCGAAAAGCAGCCATCAAAGTAAAGTAAAGTTAACTATTAGCCTGTATGGGACCGAAAAGCAGCCATCAAAGTAAAGTAAACTATTAGCCTGTATGGGACCGAAAAGCAGCCATCAAAGTAAAGTAAAGTTAACTACTAGCCTGTATTAATTTCTAGTTAGGAAATACTATATAAACGTCAACCATTATAATATTTGCTCTTATACTTCTCATCTCAAGAAAAGGTCTTCATGAAATTTCAAGGCTTAGAGAGTCTACTGTAGCTGCAACATTCAATTAAGACAATTTCCTTCCAAAGCTTCAAATTAATGATAACCCCTTTTTTTCTCGTTTGAATTTCTGCTCGTACTTCTGATTCTCTCTCTCTCTCTCTCTCTCTCTCTCTCTCTCTCTCTCTCTCTCTCTCTCTCTCTCTCTCTCTCTCTCTCTCTCTCTCAAGAGATACAGCACCACTCAATGTGGCAATTTCTTTACATGCAATAATAATAATAATAATAATAATAATAAATTAAA
Source organism: Palaemon carinicauda (assembly GCF_036898095.1). NCBI lineage: Eukaryota > Metazoa > Arthropoda > Malacostraca > Decapoda > Palaemonidae > Palaemon > Palaemon carinicauda. Next base: position 58,472,087 of record NC_090727.1, on the reverse strand, counting down.
ATGATAATAATGATGATAGCAACAACAACAACAACAACAAAAACAACAACAATAGTAATGATAGTAATAATAATAGTAACAATAATAACAACAACAACAATTATAATAATAATAATAATAGTAATAATAATAATAATAATTGAATAACCACGATGAATGATCAATACTTTTTCACGTCAAAACACTAGCTTACCCCTTCAGAATTGTAACACCTGGGTTATGTTAAAGCGAACGTGTGTGGCTATAGATTTCACGCCTCGCTGCTTCTACCGCCTCATGATGAATGGTAAACTACTGAGAGAGAGAGAGAGAGAGAGAGAGAGAGAGAGAGAGAGAGAGAGAGAGAGAGAGAGAGAGAGAGAGAGAGAGAGAGAGTTACGAAACAGTACAAGGGGTAGATGTCATAGGATTAAAGGCTTAAAGTTTAAAGGCCGCTCATGATTGGCAGAGGCAAGGGACAGTGACATCACCCTATCAAGCAGTACAATGCCCTAGAGACTGATCATATTACATATGATTAGCACCTAAGCCTCCTCTCCACCCAAGCTAGGACCAAGGAGGGCCAGGCAATGGCTGCTGATGACTCAGCAGATAGACCTATAGGCTCCCCCAAACCCCCCATCCTCAGCTCACAAGGATAGTGAGGTTGCAGCGACCAAAGGAAATAACGAGTTTGAGTGGAACTCGAACCCCAGTCTGGCAATCACCAGGCAAGGATTCTACTTCCCGGCCACCTGCAGACAGGAACACGCCGTCCAGTAAGAGTGTGACAGGGTGCACCTTCTGTCCAACTGAACAAGGCCAGTTTTATTGCAGAATGTAGAATTATACTCAATTTTTCTTAATGAGGCGCCTTTGCACTGACTCGCAGCGGTGCCCCTTTAGCTTGGAAAAGTTCACTGCTCTCCGATTGGTTAGAATTATCTTGTCCAACCAATCGGCGATCAGGAAACTTTTCCAAGCTAAAAGGACACCCCTGCGAGTCGGTGCAAATCTGCCTCGCTAAAAAGAATTGACTATAGTACTTTCGTACCCTAATATTAAAATTCTCGTACTACTC
>NC_090727.1:58445717-58460717 GCF_036898095.1 Palaemon carinicauda | reverse complement strand
GCTATCTACTGAGTGCCACTCTAGTTGGGTTTGCAATAACGCATTCATAAATGTTGTAAATCATTTCATTCAGTTGGTTAGTTTAGGCGGAGGATGTCCAGAATATGAATGATTATTTTGATTTATTTTATAATACCTTATTATACATGATTATACATTTACTAACTGCCTGTTCAAATGATTCATATTCATTAAAGTATGTATATCATAAAGTTCAATACTAGTTTGTATTATAGAAGTTTTATTCCAGCTATGACCAAGTTGTGGAATGATCTTCCTAATCGGGTAGTTGAATCGGTGGAACTTCAAAAGTTCAAACTTCCAGCAAATTTTTTTATCTGGAACAGGCCGATAAGACTTTTTTTTTATTGTTTATTTATGAAATATTTTTAATGTGGCAACTGTTCTTGAAAATATTTCAATTGTTCATCACTTCTCATATAATTTATTTATTTACTAATTTCCTTTCCCACTGGGCTATTTTTCCCTGCTGGATCCCTTGGGCTTATAACAACGTCAATAACAATATCAAAAATAATAAAGATAATAGATAATAGATAATAAATAATGATAATGATAATGATGTATTATTTTTATTGTTATTATTATTATTATCACTATTAATAACAACAACAATAATAATAATAATAATAATAATAATAATAATAATAATAATAATAATAATAATAAATTATTATTATCATTATTATTATTATAATTCAGATATTCTATAATTCCTTGAAGCACAAATCTTCCTCTCAACCAGAATAATAGTAATAATAATAAAAAAAAAAAAAAAAAAAAGTCTAGACAGAAATCTTCTGGACATGATATGAGACCCAATCTCTGCTAAGCCAGATTGAATGATATAAAATGGGATATTATGTCACTTATATGGTATCAAAATTCCAGGCAATTTATCGGATTATATTTCGTAAGCCGATATCCAACAAACGACAATTTCGTCCATCGTTTTTTTTTTTTTCCGGAGATGAGGGAATAATTTTACCTCTTATTTGATTAAATAATTAAATATCAAGACTAAATAGTTTTATTTATTTGTATATATATATATATATATATATATACATACATACATATACTGTATATGTACATATATATATATATATATATATAATAATATATACATATATATATATATATATATGAACGCACACACACACACATATACTGTATATGTACATATATATATATATATATATATTTATATATATATAATAATATATACATATATATATATATATATATATGTACATATATATATGTACATATATATATATATATATATATGTATATGAAATATGTATACACACACACACACACACATATATATATATATATATATATATCACTAATAAAAGAAAGTGATTCTTCAGGCTATTGTTTTCGGTAATAAACAGCTTCTTGCAATGAAAGTTTGTACAAAAAATATTAGTGATAATTGAACAATACCTTGGTAAGCTCCCACGAAACATTCGATTGATATAAGACATTAAGGCTTTCAAGAGGAAACTGAAGACTTTCTTATTTCATGAGTCTTTTGACAGTGACGATTTAACAGTAAATGAACAATACGCGATATGAAATGTTAAATACTCTGAACGAACAAGGTGAAACGACAGTGGAGGTCCTGTAGAGAGTGGGGCTCCCCTCCTGTATGGGACCGAAAAGCAGCCATCAAAGTAAAGTAAACTATTAGCCTGTATGGGACCGAAAAGCAGCCATCAAAGTAAAGTAAACTATTAGCCTGTATGGGACCGGAAAAGCAGCCATCAAAGTAAAGTAAACTATTAGCCTGTATGGGACCGAAAAGCAGCCATCAAAGTAAAGTAAACTATTAGCCTGTATGGGACCGAAAAGCAGCCATCAAAGTAAAGTAAAGGTAACTATTAGCCTGTATGGGACCAAAAAGCAGCCATCAAAGTAAAGTAAAGGTAACTATTAGCCTGTATGGGACCGAAAAGCAGCCATCAAAGTAAAGTAAAGTAAACTATTAGCCTGTATGGGACCGAAAAGCAGCCATCAAAGTAAAGTAAAGTAAACTATTAGCCTGTATGGGACCGAAAAGCAGCCATCAAAGTAAAGTAAACTATTAGCCTGTATGGGACCGAAAAGCAGCCATCAAAGTAAAGTAAAGGTAACTATTAGCCTGTATGGGACCGAAAAGCAGCCATCAAAGTAAAGTAAAGTAAACTATTAGCCTGTATGGGACCGAAAAGCAGCCATCAAAGTAAAGTAAAGGTAACTATTAGCCTGTATGGGACAGAAAAGCAGCCATCAAAGTAAAGTAAACTATTAGCCTGTATGGGACCGAAAAGCAGCCATCAAAGTAAAGTAAAGGTAACTATTAGCCTGTATGGGACCGAAAAGCAGCCATCAAAGTAAAGTAAAGTAAACTATTAGCCTGTATGGGACCGAAAAGCAGCCATCAAAGTAAAGTAAAGTAAACTATTAGCCTGTATGGGACCGAAAAGCAGCCATCAAAGTAAAGTAAAGTAAACTATTAGCCTGTATGGGACCGAAAAGCAGCCATCAAAGTAAAGTAAAGGTAACTATTAGCCTGTATGGGACCGAAAAGCAGCCATCAAAGTAAAGTAAAGTAAACTATTAGCCTGTATGGGACCGAAAAGCAGCCATCAAAGTAAAGTAAACTATTAGCCTGTATGGGACCGAAAAGCAGCCATCAAAGTAAAGTAAACTATTAGACTGTATGGGACCGAAAAGCAGCCATCAAAGTAAAGTAAAGGTAACTATTAGCCTGTATGGGACCAAAAAGCAGCCATCAAAGTAAAGTAAACTATTAGCCTGTATGGGACCGAAAAGCAGCCATCAAAGTAAAGTAAACTATTAGCCTGTATGGGACCGAAAAGCAGCCATCAAAGTAAAGTAAAGGTAACTATTAGCCTGTATGGGACCGAAAAGCAGCCATCAAAGTAAAGTAAAGTAAACTATTAGCCTGTATGGGACCGAAAAGCAGCCATCAAAGTAAAGTAAAGTAAACTATTAGCCTGTATGGGACCGAAAAGCAGCCATCAAAGTAAAGTAAAGTAAACTATTAGCCTGTATGGGACCGAAAAGCAGCCATCAAAGTAAAGTAAAGTAAACTATTAGCCTGTATGGGACCGAAAAGCAGCCATCAAAGTAAAGTAAAGTAAACTATTAGCCTGTATGGGACCGAAAAGCAGCCATCAAAGTAAAGTAAACTATTAGCCTGTATGGGACCGAAAAGCAGCCATCAAAGTAAACTAAAGGTAACTATTAGCCTGTATGGGACAGAAAAGCAGCCATCAAAGTAAAGTAAAGTAAACTATTAGCCTGTATGGGACCGAAAAGCAGCCATCAAAGTAAAGTAAACTATTAGCCTGTATGGGACCGAAAAGCAGCCATCAAAGTAAAGTAAAGGTAACTATTAGCCTGTATGGGACCGAAAAGCAGCCATCAAAGTAAAGTAAACTATTAGCCTGTATGGGACCGAAAAGCAGCCATCAAAGTAAAGTAAACTATTAGCCTGTATGGAACCGAAAAGCAGCCATCAAAGTAAAGTAAACTATTAGCCTGTATGGGACCGAAAAGCAGCCATCAAAGTAAAGTAAAGTAAACTATTAGCCTGTATGGGACCGAAAAGCAGCCATCAAAGTAAAGTAAAGTAAACTATTAGCCTGTATGGGACCGAAAAGCAGCCATCAAAGTAAAGTAAAGGTAACTATTAGCCTGTATGGGACAGAAAAGAAGCCATCAAAGTAAAGTAAAGTAAACTATTAGCCTGTATGGGACCGAAAAGCAGCCATCAAAGTAAAGTAAACTATTAGTCTGTATGGGACCGAAAAGCAGCCATCAAAGTAAAGTTAAGGTAACTATTAGCCTATATGGGACCGAAAAGCAGCCATCAAAGTAAAGTAAAGTAAACTATTAGCCTGTATGGGACCGAAAAGCAGCCATCAAAGTAAAGTAAAGTAAACTATTAGCCTGTATGGGACCGAAAAGCAGCCATCAAAGTAAAGTAAACTATTAGCCTGTATGGGACCGAAAAGCAGCCATCAAAGTAAAGTAAAGTAAACTATTAGCCTGTATGGGACCGAAAAGCAGCCATCAAAGTAAAGTAAAGGTAACTATTAGCCTGTATGGGACCAAAATGCAGCCATCAAAGTAAACTATTAGCCTGTATGGGACCGAAAAGCAGCCATCAAAGTAAAGTAAAGTAAACTATTAGCCTGTATGGGACCGAAAAGCAGCCATCAAAGTAAAGTAAAGTAAACTATTAGCCTGTATGGGACCAAAAAGCAGCCATCAAAGTAAAGTAAAGTAAACTATTAGCCTGTATGGGACCGAAAAGCAGCCATCAAAGTAAAGTAAAGGTAACTATTAGCCTGTATGGGACAGAAAAGAAGCCATCAAAGTAAAGTAAAGGTAACTATTAGCCTGTATGGGACCGAAAAGCAGCCATCAAAGTAAAGTAAACTATTAGCCTGTATGGGACCGAAAAGCAGCCATCAAAGTAAACTAAAGGTAACTATTAGCCTGTATGGGACAGAAAAGAAGCCATCAAAGTAAAGTAAAGGTAACTATTAGCCTGTATGGGACCGAAAAGCAGCCATCAAAGTAAAGTAAAGTAAACTATTAGCCTGTATGGGACCGAAAAGCAGCCATCAAAGTAAAGTAAACTATTAGCCTGTATGGGACCGAAAAGCAGCCATCAAAGTAAAGTAAACTATTAGCCTGTATGGGACCGAAAAGCAGCCATCAAAGTAAAGTAAACTATTAGCCTGTATGGGACCGAAAAGCAGCCACCAAAGTAAAGTAAAGGTAACTATTAGCCTGTATGGGACCAAAAAGCAGCCATCAAAGTAAAGTAAAGTAAACTATTAGCCTGTATGGGACCGAAAAGCAGCCATCAAAGTAAAGTAAAGTAAACTATTAGCCTGTATGGGACCGAAAAGCAGCCATCAAAGTAAAGTAAAGGTAACTATTAGCCTGTATGGGACCGAAAAGCAGCCATCAAAGTAAAGTAAAGTAAACTATTAGCCTGTATGGGACCGAAAAGCAGCCATCAAAGTAAAGTAAACTATAAGCCTTTATGGGACCGAAAAGCAGCCATCAAAGTAAAGTAAAGGTAACTATTACCCTGTATGGGACCAAAAAGCAGCCATCAAAGTAAAGTAAAGTAAACTATTAGCCTGTATGGGACCGAAAAGCAGCCATCAAAGTAAAGTAAAGTAAACCATTAGCCTGTATGGGACCGAAAAGCAGCCATCAAAGTAAAGTAAAGTAAACTATTAGCCTGTATGGGACCGAAAAGCAGCCATCAAAGTAAAGTAAAGTAAACTATTAGCCTGTATGGGACCGAAAAGCAGCCATCAAAGTAAAGTAAAGGTAACTATTAGCCTGTATGGGACCGAAAAGCAGCCATCAAAGTAAAGTAAAGTAAACTATTAGCCTGTATGGGACCGAAAAGCAGCCATCAAAGTAAAGTAAACTATTAGCCTGTATGGGACCGAAAAGCAGCCATCAAAGTAAAGTAAAGTAAAGTAAACTATTAGCCTGTATGGGAGCGAAAAGCAGCCATCAAAGTAAAGTAAAGGTAACTATTAGCCTGTATGGGACAGAAAAGAAGCCATCAAAGTAAAGTAAAGTAAACTATTAGCCTGTATGGGACCGAAAAGCAGCCATCAAAGTAAAGTAAACTATTAGCCTGTATGGGACAGAAAAGCAGCCATCAAAGTAAAGTAAAGGTAACTATTAGCCTGTATGGGACAGAAAAGAAGCCATCAAAGTAAAGTAAAGGTAACTATTAGCCTGTATGGGACCGAAAAGCAGCCATCAAAGTAAAGTAAACTATTAGCCTGTATGGGACCGAAAAGCATCCATCAAAGTAAAGTAAAGGTAACTATTAGCCTGTATGGGACCGAAAAGCAGCCATCAAAGTAAAGTAAACTATTAGCCTGTATGGGACCGAAAAGCAGCCATCAAAGTAAAGTAAAGGTAACTATTAGCCTGTATGGGACCGAAAAGCAGCCATCAAAGTAAAGTAAAGTAAACTATTAGCCTGTATGGGACCGAAAAGCAGCCATCAAAGTAAAGTAAACTATTAGCCTGTATGGGACCGAAAAGCAGCCATCAAAGTAAAGTAAAGGTAACTATTAGCCTGTATGGGACAGAAAAGAAGCCATCAAAGTAAAGTAAAGGTAACTATTAGCCTGTATGGGACCGAAAAGCAGCCATCAAAGTAAAGTAAACTATTAGCCTGTATGGGACCGAAAAGCATCCATCAAAGTAAAGTAAAGGTAACTATTAGCCTGTATGGGACCGAAAAGCAGCCATCAAAGTAAAGTAAAGTAAACTATTAGCCTGTATGGGACCGAAAAGCAGCCATCAAAGTAAAGTAAACTATTAGCCTGTATGGGACCGAAAAGCAGCCATCAAAGTAAAGTAAACTATTAGCCTGTATGGGACCGAAAAGCAGCCATCAAAGTAAAGTAAAGTAAACTATTAGCCTGTATGGGACCGAAAAGCAGCCATCAAAGTAAAGTAAACTATTAGCCTGTATGGGACCGAAAAGCAGCCATCAAAGTAAAGTAAAGTAAACTATTAGCCTGTATGGGACAGAAAAGAAGCCATCAAAGTAAAGTAAAGGTAACTATTAGCCTGTATGGGACCGAAAAGCAGCCATCAAAGTAAAGTAAAGTAAACTATTAGCCTGTATGGGACCGAAAAGCAGCCATCAAAGTAAAGTAAAGTAAACTATTAGCCTGTATGGGACCGAAAAGCAGCCATCAAAGTAAAGTAAAGTAAACTATTAGCCTGTATGGGACCGAAAAGCAGCCATCAAAGTAAAGTAAAGGTAACTATTAGCCTGTATGGGACCGAAAAGCAGCCATCAAAGTAAAGTAAAGTAAACTATTAGCCTGTATGGGACCGAAAAGCAGCCATCAAAGTAAAGTAAACTATTAGCCTGTATGGGACCGAAAAGCAGCCATCAAAGTAAAGTAAAGTAAACTATTAGCCTGTATGGGACCGAAAAGCAGCCATCAAAGTAAAGTAAACTATTAGCCTGTATGGGACCGAAAAGCAGCCATCAAAGTAAAGTAAAGTAAACTATTAGCCTGTATGGGACCGAAAAGCAGCCATCAAAGTAAAGTAAACTATTAGCCTGTATGGGACCGAAAAGCAGCCATCAAAGTAAAGTAAACTATTAGCCTGTATGGGACCGAAAAGCAGCCATCAAAGTAAAGTAAACTATTAGCCTGTATGGGATCGAAAAGCAGCCATCAAAGTAAAGTAAACTATTAGCCTGTATGGGACCGAAAAGCAGCCATCAAAGTAAAGTAAAGTAAACTATTAGCCTGTATGGGACCGAAAAGCAGCCATCAAAGTAAAGTAAAGGTAACTATTAGCCTGTATGGGACCGAAAAGCAGCCATCAAAGTAAAGTAAAGTAAACTATTAGCCTGTATGGGACCGAAAAGCAGCCATCAAAGTAAAGTAAACTATTAGCCTGTATGGGACCGAAAAGCAGCCATCAAAGTAAAGTAAACTATTAGCCTGTATGGGACCGAAAAGCAGCCATCAAAGTAAAGTAAAGGTAACTATTAGCCTGTATGGGACCGAAAAGCAGCCATCAAAGTAAAGTAAAGTAAACTATTAGCCTGTATGGGACCGAAAAGCAGCCATCAAAGTAAAGTAAAGTAAACTATTAGCCTGTATGGGACCGAAAAGCAGCCATCAAAGTAAAGTAAAGTAAACTATTAGCCTGTATGGGACCGAAAAGCAGCCATCAAAGTAAAGTAAAGGTAACTATTAGCCTGTATGGGACCGAAAAGCAGCCATCAAAGTAAAGTAAAGTAAACTATTAGCCTGTATGGGACCGAAAAGCAGCCATCAAAGTAAAGTAAACTATTAGCCTGTATGGGACCGAAAAGCAGCCATCAAAGTAAAGTAAACTATTAGCCTGTATGGGACCAAAAAGCAGCCATCAAAGTAAAGTAAAGGTAACTATTAGCCTGTATGGGACCAAAAAGCAGCCATCAAAGTAAAGTAAAGGTAACTATTAGCCTGTATGGGACCGAAAAGCAGCCATCAAAGTAAAGTAAAGTAAACTATTAGCCTGTATGGGACCGAAAAGCAGCCATCAAAGTAAAGTAAAGTAAACTATTAGCCTGTATGGGACCGAAAAGCAGCCATCAAAGTAAAGTAAAGGTAACTATTAGCCTGTATGGGACCGAAAAGCAGCCATCAAAGTAAAGTAAACTATTAGCCTGTATGGGACCGAAAAGCAGCCATCAAAGTAAAGTAAACTATTAGCCTGTATGGGACCGAAAAGCAGCCATCAAAGTAAAGTAAACTATTAGCCTGTATGGGACCGAAAAGCAGCCATCAAAGTAAAGTAAAGTAAACTATTAGCCTGTATGGGACCGAAAAGCAGCCATCAAAGTAAAGTAAAGTAAACTATTAGCCTGTATGGGACCGAAAAGCAGCCATCAAAGTAAAGTAAAGGTAACTATTAGCCTGTATGGGACAGAAAAGAAGCCATCAAAGTAAAGTAAAGTAAACTATTAGCCTGTATGGGACCGAAAAGCAGCCATCAAAGTAAAGTAAACTATTAGTCTGTATGGGACCGAAAAGCAGCCATCAAAGTAAAGTAAAGGTAACTATTAGCCTATATGGGACCGAAAAGCAGCCATCAAAGTAAAGTAAACTATTAGCCTGTATGGGACCGAAAAGCAGCCATCAAAGTAAAGTAAAGTAAACTATTAGCCTGTATGGGACCGAAAAGCAGCCATCAAAGTAAAGTAAAGTAAACTATTAGCCTGTATGGGACCGAAAAGCAGCCATCAAAGTAAAGTAAAGTAAACTATTAGCCTGTATGGGACCGAAAAGCAGCCATCAAAGTAAAGTAAAGGTAACTATTAGCCTGTATGGGACCAAAAGCAGCCATCAAAGTAAAGTAAACTATTAGCCTGTATGGGACCGAAAAGCAGCCATCAAAGTAAAGTAAAGTAAACTATTAGCCTGTATGGGACCGAAAAGCAGCCATCAAAGTAAAGTAAAGTAAACTATTAGCCTGTATGGGACCGAAAAGCAGCCATCAAAGTAAAGTAAAGTAAACTATTAGCCTGTATGGGACCGAAAAGCAGCCATCAAAGTAAAGTAAAGGTAACTATTAGCCTGTATGGGACCAGAAAAGCAGCCATCAAAGTAAAGTAAAGGTAACTATTAGCCTGTATGGGACCGAAAAGCAGCCATCAAAGTAAAGTAAACTATTAGCCTGTATGGGACCGAAAAGCAGCCATCAAAGTAAACTAAAGGTAACTATTAGCCTGTATGGGACCAGAAAAGCAGCCATCAAAGTAAAGTAAAGGTAACTATTAGCCTGTATGGGACCGAAAAGCAGCCATCAAAGTAAAGTAAAGTAAACTATTAGCCTGTATGGGACCGAAAAGCAGCCATCAAAGTAAAGTAAACTATTAGCCTGTATGGGACCGAAAAGCAGCCATCAAAGTAAAGTAAACTATTAGCCTGTATGGGACCGAAAAGCAGCCATCAAAGTAAAGTAAACTATTAGCCTGTATGGGACCGAAAAGCAGCCATCAAAGTAAAGTAAAGGTAACTATTAGCCTGTATGGGACCAAAAAGCAGCCATCAAAGTAAAGTAAAGTAAACTATTAGCCTGTATGGGACCGAAAAGCAGCCATCAAAGTAAAGTAAAGTAAACTATTAGCCTGTATGGGACCGAAAAGCAGCCATCAAAGTAAAGTAAAGTAAACTATTAGCCTGTATGGGACCGAAAAGCAGCCATCAAAGTAAAGTAAACTATTAGCCTATATGGGACCGAAAAGCAGCCATCAAAGTAAAGTAAACTATTAGCCTGTATGGGACCGAAAAGCAGCCATCAAAGTAAAGTAAAGGTAACTATTAGCCTGTATGGGACCAAAAAGCAGCCATCAAAGTAAAGTAAAGTAAACTATTAGCCTGTATGGGACCGAAAAGCAGCCATCAAAGTAAAGTAAAGTAAACTATTAGCCTGTATGGGACCGAAAAGCAGCCATCAAAGTAAAGTAAAGTAAACTATTAGCCTGTATGGGACCGAAAAGCAGCCATCAAAGTAAAGTAAAGTAAACTATTAGCCTGTATGGGACCGAAAAGCAGCCATCAAAGTAAAGTAAAGGTAACTATTAGCCTGTATGGGACCGAAAAGCAGCCATCAAAGTAAAGTAAAGTAAACTATTAGCCTGTATGGGACCGAAAAGCAGCCATCAAAGTAAAGTAAACTATTAGCCTGTATGGGACCGAAAAGCAGCCATCAAAGTAAAGTAAAGTAAAGTAAACTATTAGCCTGTATGGGACCGAAAAGCAGCCATCAAAGTAAAGTAAAGGTAACTATTAGCCTGTATGGGACAGAAAAGAAGCCATCAAAGTAAAGTAAAGTAAACTATTAGCCTGTATGGGACCGAAAAGCAGCCATCAAAGTAAAGTAAACTATTAGCCTGTATGGGACAGAAAAGCAGCCATCAAAGTAAAGTAAAGGTAACTATTAGCCTGTATGGGACAGAAAAGAAGCCATCAAAGTAAAGTAAAGGTAACTATTAGCCTGTATGGGACCGAAAAGCAGCCATCAAAGTAAAGTAAACTATTAGCCTGTATGGGACCGAAAAGCATCCATCAAAGTAAAGTAAAGGTAACTATTAGCCTGTATGGGACCGAAAAGCAGCCATCAAAGTAAAGTAAACTATTAGCCTGTATGGGACCGAAAAGCAGCCATCAAAGTAAAGTAAAGGTAACTATTAGCCTGTATGGGACCGAAAAGCAGCCATCAAAGTAAAGTAAAGTAAACTATTAGCCTGTATGGGACCGAAAAGCAGCCATCAAAGTAAAGTAAACTATTAGCCTGTATGGGACCGAAAAGCAGCCATCAAAGTAAAGTAAAGGTAACTATTAGCCTGTATGGGACAGAAAAGAAGCCATCAAAGTAAAGTAAAGGTAACTATTAGCCTGTATGGGACCGAAAAGCAGCCATCAAAGTAAAGTAAACTATTAGCCTGTATGGGACCGAAAAGCATCCATCAAAGTAAAGTAAAGGTAACTATTAGCCTGTATGGGACCGAAAAGCAGCCATCAAAGTAAAGTATAGTAAACTATTAGCCTGTATGGGACCGAAAAGCAGCCATCAAAGTAAAGTAAACTATTAGCCTGTATGGGACCGAAAAGCAGCCATCAAAGTAAAGTAAACTATTAGCCTGTATGGGACCGAAAAGCAGCCATCAAAGTAAAGTAAAGTAAACTATTAGCCTGTATGGGACCGAAAAGCAGCCATCAACGTAAAGTAAACTATTAGCCTGTATGGGACCGAAAAGCAGCCATCAAAGTAAAGTAAAGTAAACTATTAGCCTGTATGGGACAGAAAAGAAGCCATCAAAGTAAAGTAAAGGTAACTATTAGCCTGTATGGGACCGAAAAGCAGCCATCAAAGTAAAGTAAAGTAAACTATTAGCCTGTATGGGACCGAAAAGCAGCCATCAAAGTAAAGTAAAGTAAACTATTAGCCTGTATGGGACCGAAAAGCAGCCATCAAAGTAAAGTAAAGTAAACTATTAGCCTGTATGGGACCGAAAAGCAGCCATCAAAGTAAAGTAAAGGTAACTATTAGCCTGTATGGGACCGAAAAGCAGCCATCAAAGTAAAGTAAAGTAAACTATTAGCCTGTATGGGACCGAAAAGCAGCCATCAAAGTAAAGTAAACTATTAGCCTGTATGGGACCGAAAAGCAGCCATCAAAGTAAAGTAAAGTAAACTATTAGCCTGTATGGGACCGAAAAGCAGCCATCAAAGTAAAGTAAACTATTAGCCTGTATGGGACCGAAAAGCAGCCATCAAAGTAAAGTAAACTATTAGCCTGTATGGGACCGAAAAGCAGCCATCAAAGTAAAGTAAACTATTAGCCTGTATGGGATCGAAAAGCAGCCATCAAAGTAAAGTAAACTATTAGCCTGTATGGGACCGAAAAGCAGCCATCAAAGTAAAGTAAAGTAAACTATTAGCCTGTATGGGACCGAAAAGCAGCCATCAAAGTAAAGTAAAGGTAACTATTAGCCTGTATGGGACAGAAAAGAAGCCATCAAAGTAAAGTAAAGTAAACTATTAGCCTGTATGGGACCGAAAAGCAGCCATCAAAGTAAAGTAAACTATTAGCCTGTATGGGACCGAAAAGCAGCCATCAAAGTAAAGTAAAGGTAACTATTAGCCTGTATGGGACCGAAAAGCAGCCATCAAAGTAAAGTAAAGTAAACTATTAGCCTGTATGGGACCGAAAAGCAGCCATCAAAGTAAAGTAAACTATTAGCCTGTATGGGATCGAAAAGCAGCCATCAAAGTAAAGTAAATGTAACTATTAGCCTGTATGGGACCGAAAAGCAGCCATCAAAGTAAAGTAAAGTAAACTATTAGCCTGTATGGGACCGAAAAGCAGCCATCAAAGTAAAGTAAAGGTAACTATTAGCCTGTATGGGACCGAAAAGCAGCCATCAAAGTAAAGTAAAGTAAACTATTAGCCTGTATGGGACCGAAAAGCAGCCATCAAAGTAAAGTAAACTATAAGCCTGTATGGGACCGAAAAGCAGCCATCAAAGTAAAGTAAAGGTAACTATTAGCCTGTATGGGACCGAAAAGCAGCCATCAAAGTAAAGTAAAGTAAACTATTAGCCTGTATGGGACCGAAAAGCAGCCATCAAAGTAAAGTAAACTATTAGCCTGTATGGGATCGAAAAGCAGCCATCAAAGTAAAGTAAACTATTAGCCTGTATGGGACCGAAAAGCAGCCATCAAAGTAAAGTAAAGTAAACTATTAGCCTGTATGGGACCGAAAAGCAGCCATCAAAGTAAAGTAAAGGTAACTATTAGCCTGTATGGGACAGAAAAGAAGCCATCAAAGTAAAGTAAAGTAAACTATTAGCCTGTATGGGACCGAAAAGCAGCCATCAAAGTAAAGTAAACTATTAGCCTGTATGGGACCGAAAAGCAGCCATCAAAGTAAAGTAAAGGTAACTATTAGCCTGTATGGGACCGAAAAGCAGCCATCAAAGTAAAGTAAAGGTAACTATTAGCCTGTATGGGACCGAAAAGCAGCCATCAAAGTAAAGTAAAGGTAACTATTAGCCTGTATGGGACAGAAAAGAAGCCATCAAAGTAAAGTAAACTATTAGCCTGTATGGGACCTAAAAGCAGCCATCAAAGTAAAGTAAACTATTAGACTGTATTAATTTCTAGTTAGGCAATACTATATAAACGTCAATCATTATAATATTTGCTCTCTTCCAGGAAATGTCTACATGATATTTCAAGACTTACAGATTCTATTGTACAGGTAAAATTCAATTAAAACAATTTACTTCCAGAGCTTCAAATTAACGATAACCCCTTTTTTCTCGTTTGAATTTCTGCTCGTACTTCTGATTCATTCTCTCTCTCTCTCTCTCTCTCTCTCTCTCTCTCTCCCTTTAAATTGCCACATTGAGGGGTGTTGTATCTTTTAGAGAGAGAGAGAGAGAGAGAGAGAGAGAGAGAGAGAGAGAGAGAGATTTTTGATGTCAGGATGCCAGAAGACTTTAAATCAATCAATCAATCAATCTCTCTCTCTCTCTCTCTCTCTCTCTCTCTCTCTCTCTCTCTCAAAAGATACAACACCCCTCAATGTGGCAATTTCTTTACATACAGGAACAAGAACAAGAATAAGAACAAGAACAATAATAATAATAAATGATAATAATAATAACAATAATAATAATAATAATAACGATAACGATGATAATAATAATAATAATAATAATAATAATAATAATAATAATAATAATAATAATAGCATAACTACGATGAACGATCAATACTTTTTCACGTCAAAACACTAGCTTACCCCCTCAGAATTGTAACACCTGGGATATGTTAAAGCGAACATGTGTGGTTATAGATTTCACGCTTCGCTGCTTCTACCACCTCATGATGAATGGTAAACTACTGAGAGAGAGAGAGAGAGAGAGAGAGAGAGAGAGAGAGAGAGAGAGAGAGTTACGATACAGTACAAGGGGGAGATGTCATAGGATTAAAGGCTTAAAGTTTAAAGGCCGCTCATGAATGGCAGAGGCAAGGGACAGTGACATCACCCTATCAAGTAGTACAATGCCCTAGAGACTGACCATATTACATATGATTAGCACCTAAGCCTCCTCTCCACCCAAGCTAGGACCAAGGAGGGCCAGGCAATGGCTGCTGATGACTCAGCAGATACACCTATAGGCTCCCCAAACCCCCCATCCTCAGCTCACAAGGATAGTGAGGCTGCAGCGACCAAAGGAAATAACGAGTTTGAGTGGAACTTGAACACCTGTCTGGCAATCACCAGGCAAGGATTCTACTTCCCGGCCACCTGCAGACAGGAACTCGCCGTCCAGTAAGAGTGTGACAGGGTGCACCTTCTGTCCAATTGAATACGGCCAGTTTTATTGCAGAATGTAGAACTATACTCAATTTTTCTTAATGAGGCGCCTTTGCACTGACTCGCAACGGTGCCCCTTTAGCTCGGAAAAGTTTCCTGCTCTCCGATTGGTTAGAATTATCTTGTCCAACCAATCAGCGATCAGGAAACTTTTCCGAGCTAAAAGGACACCCCTGCGAGTCGGTGCAAATCTGCCTCGTTAAAAAGAATTGACTATAGTACTTTCGTACCCTAATATTAAAACTCTCGTACTACTCGCAATTCTAAATAATTCTCGAGCTAGTATCATTAAAGGCTTTTTTGTCATTTTCAAAAATTGCTCTACAGCAATTACTATTGCTTTTAATCGACATTTGATGTACGAGGTAGATTTATATAGCACAAATATATCGATAGCGACTTGTGCATTATACTCTCTCTCTCTCTCTCTCTCTCTCTCTCTCTCTCTCTCTCTCAAAAACAAGTTCAAAACACACACTTAACGTCATTAAGAAATGTTAT
>NC_090727.1:58435717-58440717 GCF_036898095.1 Palaemon carinicauda | reverse complement strand
CTTTCTCAAGAATTTTGGTTTTGTGATGTACCATGAAAAAAATATATTGGAAATAAAGTTTTTTTGTGGTAATGTCCCTGACTGGTGAACGCCACACTACGGTTCGAGTCTCACTCAAACTTGTTAGTTTCTTTGATCGCTGCAACCTCACCATCCTTTTGAGCTAAAAAGGGGAGGTTTGGGGGAGTATATATGTATATCTGCCGAGTCATCAGCAGCCATTGCCTGGCCCTCCTTGGTCCTATCTTGGGTGGAGAGGAGACTTGGGCTCTGATCATATATATATATATATATATATATATGGTCAGTCTCTATGGCATTGTACTGCTTGATAGGGCAATGTCACTGTCCCTTACCTCTGACATTCATGAGGGACTTTTAAACCTTAAAACAGATGTATGATTTAGCTTTCAAACCTTTAAACAGATATATGATTTAGCCCTCAAACCTTTAAACAGATATATGATTTAGCCGTCAAACCTTTAAACATATATATGATTTAGCTTTCAAACCTTAAAACAGATATATGATTTAGCTTTTAAACCTTCAAACAGATATATGATTTAGCTTTCAAACCTTCAAACAGATATATGATTTAGCTTTCAAACCTTAAAACATATATATGATTTAGCTTTCAAACCTTCAAACAGATATATGATTTAGCTTTCAAACCTTTAAACAGATATATGATTTAGCTTTCAAACTTTCAAACATATATATGAAGATATATGATTAAGCTTCCAAACCTTAAAACAGATTTATGATTTAGCTTTCAAACCTTCAAACAGATATATGATTTAGCTTTCAAACCTTCAAACAGATATATGATTTAGCTTTCAAACCTTCAAACAGATATATGATTTAGCTTTCAAACCTTAAAACATATATATGATTTAGCTTTCAAACCTTCAAACAGATATATGATTTAGCTTTCAAACCTTTAAACAGATATATGATTTAGCTTTCAAACTTTCAAACATATATATGAAGATATATGATTAAGCTTCCAAACCTTAAAACAGATTTATGATTTAGCTTTCAAACCTTCAAACAGATATATGATTTAGCTTTCAAACCTTCAAACAGATATATGATTTAGCTTTCAAACCTTCAAACAGATATATGATTTAGCTTTCAAACCTTTAAACAGATATATGATTTAGCTTTCAAACTTTCAAACATATATATGAAGATATATGATTAAGCTTCCAAACCTTAAAACAGATTTATGATTTAGCTTTCAAACCTTCAAACAGATATATGATTTAGCTTTCAAACCTTCAAACAGATATATGATTTAGCTTTCAAACCTTCAAACAGATATATGATTTAGCTTTCAAACCTTTAAACAGATATATGATTTAGCTTTCAAACTTTCAAACATATATATGAAGATATATGATTAAGCTTCCAAACCTTAAAACAGATTTATGATTTAGCTTTCAAACCTTCAAACAGATATATGATTTAGCTTTCAAACCTTCAAACAGATATATGATTTAGCTTTCAAACCTTCAAACAGATATATGATTTAGCTTCCAAACTTTCAAACAGATATATGATTTAGCTTTCAAACCTTTAAACAGATATATGATTTAGCCCTCAAACCTTTAAACAGATGTATGATTTAGCTTTCAAACCTTAAAACAGATATATGATTTAGCTTTCAAACCTTTAAAAGGATATATGATTTAGCTTTCAAACCTTCAAACAGATGAATGATTTAGCTTTCAAACCTTAAAACATATATATGATTTAGCTTTCAAACCTTTAAAAGGATATATGATTTAGCTTTCAAACCTTCAAACAGATGTATGATTTAGCTTTCAAACCTTAAAACAGATATATGATTTAGCTTTCAAACCTTAAAACAGATATATGATTTAGCTTTCAAACCTTTAAACAGATATATGATTTAGCTTTCAAACCTTCAAACAGATATATGATTTAGCTTTCAAACCTTCAAACAGATATATGATTTAGCTTTCAAACCTTTAAACAGATATATGATTTAGCTTTCAAACCTTCAAACAGATATATGATTTAGCTTTCAAACCTTCAAACAGATATATGATTTAGCTTTCAAACCTTAAAACATATATATGATTTAGCTTTCAAACCTTAAAACAGATATATGATTTAGCTTTCAAACCTTTAAACAGATATATGATTTAGCTTTCAAACCTTCAAACAGATATTTGATTTAGCTTTCAAACCTTCAAACAGATATTTGATTTAGCTTTCAAACCTTCAATCAGATATATGGTTTAGATTTCAAACCTTCAAACATATATACGATTTAGCTCACCAACAGAATTCATTTTAATACCTTTCACAAACTACTAAATCACTCCTTGAAGCCCAACCACACAACGATCGTCAGCTCCTTCCTGAATCTATTTCCGCTCCCCACTTTAGGGCCTAATGCTGGAACTAATTGAGTTCTATAAATTGTCATCATCTGGTTATTAATTAACACAACGAGTGTAACCTTGCCAGGAACGGGTCATAAACGGTAAGTAGGAAGTCCTAACAACTCATTACATTTGGCATTTAGGGGCAAGATTAAATTGGATGCGGAGAGGAGGCCAGATCAAGGGAGAGAATCGAAGCCAAGAGACGAGAAGAGAAGAGGAGAGGATAAGTTGAAACACAGTACCTTTCTGGGATGTATATTAAGATTGGAGAGTTGGATGGAAGATGGGTTATGCAGCTAGGAATGAAGTAGAGAGAGAGAGAGAGAGAGAGAGAGAGAGAGAGAGAAAGGGGGGATTTTGGATAGGAAGAAGAAGAAGAAGAAGAAGAAGGAGAGAGAGAGAGAGAGAGAGAGAGAGAGAGAGGAGGGGTTATGTAGATAGGAATGAAGAAGAGGAAGCAGATAGAGAGAGAGAGAGAGAGAGAGAGAGAGAGAGAGAGAGAGGAGGGGTTATGTAGATAGGAATGAAGAAGAGGAAGCAGATAGAGAGAGAGAGAGAGAGAGAGAGAGAGAGAGAGAGGAGGGGTTATGTAGATAGGAATGAAGAAGAGGAAGCAGAGAGAGAGAGAGAGAGAGAGAGAGAGAGAGAGAGGAGGGGTTATGTAGATAGGAATGAAGAAGAGGAAGCAGATAGAGAGAGAGAGAGAGAGAGAGAGAGAGAGAGGAGGGGTTATGTAGATAGGAATGAAGAAGAGGAAGCAGAGAGAGAGAGAGAGAGAGAGAGAGAGAGGAGGGGTTATGTAGATAGGAATGAAGAAGAGGAAGCAGATAGAGAGAGAGAGAGAGAGAGAGAGAGAGAGAGAGAGAGGAGGGGTTATGTAGATAGGAATGAAGAAGAGGAAGCAGAGAGAGAGAGAGAGAGAGAGAGAGAGGTTATGTAGCTAAGAAGAAGAAGAAGAAGAAGAAGAGAGAGAGAGAGAGAGAGAGAGAGAGAGAGAGAGAGAGAGAGAGAGAGGGAAAAAAATCGGTGCCCACAGTGATCCTTTAAATCAATGATTTGATAACATCAAATTGTCACTCACCAAAAAAGTATCTTTTATAGATAAAAGCAAGATAACCATTGTAATTGATCGTATAACTTGATTCATGAACCCGTCCCATAATTAATAAAAGCTGAAGATTGTTACTTTTATTAAAGATTTAAGGATTTAAAGATTTATGCCCAAATATTTACGACTTATATTAGGAAAATAATTAATATATTGAACCCTATGAAGTTACATATTCGATAGTTTTACTGGCAAGGATCGCTGAAAAACTGAAATAGTATAATATTGTTTAGGGCGTACTTGAAAAACAATGGTAGGCATTTCTTTGTAATAGTATAGAGAAGGCATTTTGCAGAAATTATATGTTGAAAATTATTGGACCAATCATGTATTTCTTTGAGGAACGTCAGTATGAAGTTTTGAAATAAATGTTTGCATAATTAGTAGTATGTATCATGTTCCAACCTTTTGCATAAGAATGAAAATAGTTGAATACGACTAACAAAAACGAAAAACACATTAGCTAACTATGACCTACATATGAATAAAAACGCTCTAAACATGACTAACTGTAAATTAAAAACACACACTAGCTAACTATGAATACTGTACATAAAAAAATACTAGGAGACTGTAGTTGAATAAAAAAAAAAAACGCTAGGTAAGTATGGCTGAATTAAAAAAAAAAAAAAAAACTTTCTCTAGGTCATGTAAAACTTTCCAAAATGTTCAAACTCAGCCTCCGAGAGTGTGTGCAGCGTGATCAATTCCCTTCGTTTGTGTCCCAGCATAAAAATGATAATTTTAGGAGTGATGAGGACGTGGAAATTGCCCTGATAAAGGACCGGGAGGGACCCTCGCCAAAGGTGAAAATAGAGAAAATGGCCAGAGTGAGAATTTACGAAATCACTTCCTCCCGGGGATACCTGCAAACGATGGTTATCTCCCAAATGGATATTACCAAATTACTTCAAAGTGTCGCAAACCCTTGAGGAAAAGAGGGGGAGAGTTAGTGTAAATTGAACCAGTATTAAATAGGTCATACATTTACCACTGATTAGAAGTAGTACCTATCTGTTTCAGGGAGAGGCGTATATCAGGAGATGTGGCGACTTGAGAGAGTGCCCCACGATTGTACGGTTTTATCCGAGTTGCGTATTACGTGGAATTAACTCTTTACTTATGATTATATGTCTTAGATGGATTACGCAAGATGAATCTTAAGGAGAGAGAGAGAGAGAGAGAGAGAGAGAGAGAGAGAGAGAGAGAGAGAGTGTGAGTTACAATTATCTTTTATGTCTCGAATACATTTTAGTCCGTCCGTGGAGACTCCATTTGCTCTTTGGTAGAGCGATTTAGTTTAAGCATTTAGTGAGTTTTCATGATCTTGCCTAATATATTCTTGAACTTTTTTACTGTGTTACTATTTACTACATCCGCTGGAAGTCTATTCCATGTATTTGTTATTTTGTATGCACAGAGAGAGAGAGAGAGAGAGAGAGAGAGAGAGAGAGAGAGAGGGGAGGACAGGTAGA
>NC_090727.1:58423217-58430717 GCF_036898095.1 Palaemon carinicauda | reverse complement strand
TTCACACTCTTCAAAAAAAAAAAAAGGTCCAATTGTATTGGCAATAAATATAAATGACTCCTCCCCCCTCATTAAGCTGCTCAATAATTATACCCTTTAATTAGGACGTTAACTGTCTCGTAAATTATCTCTACTAATTATATTATGTGTCCCCTATTGCCAGAGGTAGAAGACCCATCACCCTACGAGTTATTCCTATATTCATCGAAGTCTTATGTCAGTCTCCAGGGATTATGTTGAATTGTTATAATTTCCTCTGATTGAAAAAGGCTCTATTAATCGAAGAGGTTCATTCAAATATCTAGAATTGTATTTAATTGAAATACTTCACCTAATTCTATATCCATCAATTGAAATATTTCACCTAATCCTATATCCATCAATTGAAATACTTCACCTAATTCTATATCCATCAATTGAAATATTTCACCTAATCCTATATCCATCGAAGTCTTATGTAGGTGTCTAGGGATTATGTTGAATTGTTATAATTTCCTCTTATTGAAAAAAGGCTCTATTAATCAGAGAGGTTCATTCAAAAATCTAGAATTGTATTTAATTGAAATACTTCACCTATATTTCCGTGTATTTTTTTTAATCATGTAGTCCTTGACTTACTGTACTGATATCGGTACACCATTATTTTGAGGCAATCATCCGTGAAGTTTATTTATTTCATTTTGAGGCAATCATCCGTGAAGTTTATTTATTTCATTTCAGAAATAAAATGCCATAGCTAACTGAACAATGCCCTAGAAACTTACAATATATACATATGATCAGCGCCCAAGCCCCTCTCCACTCAAACTTGGACCAGGGAGGGCAAGGCAATGGATGCTGATGACTCAGCAGATAGACCTCTAGGTTCCTCCAAACACCCTTCCTTGGCTCACAAGGATGGTGAGGTTACAGCGAACAAAGAAACTAACGAGTTTGAGTGGGACTCGAACCCTGACGGGGCGTTCACCAGTCAGGGACGTTAATATAACTCTCGCTTTCCTCCTCTCCACCTAAAGTAGGACCAAGGAGGGCCAGGCAATGGATGCTGATGACTCGGCTGGTAGACCTATTGGCTAACTCAAACCCCTCCATCCTTAGCTCACAAGGATGGTGAGGTTGCAGACACTACAAGAAACCATCGAGCTTGAGCGGGACTCGAACCCTAGTCCCACAGATTACCATTCAGGTTTTAAGAATCAATTATTCAAATAAGGGGACTCGAACCCAAGTCCGACAGATTACCAGTCAGGTTTTAAGAATCAATTATGCAAATAAAGGGACTCGAACCCAAGTCCGACAGATTATCATTCAGGTTTTAAGAATCAACTATGCAAATAAAGGGACTCGAACCCAAGTCCGACAGATTACCAAATAGGTTTTAAGAATCAATTATGCAAATAAAAGGACTCGAACCCAAGTCCGACAGATTATCATTCAGGTTTTAAGAATCAATTATGCAAATAAAGTCATATTGAACATAAGTTAAATAGATATATAACAGTTTTAAATAACCTTCAGGCTTAACAAGGTAAAATTGTAGGGATTTTTTTTTTTTACATATTGCAGCTGTAATAATAAATAATAAAATCTTACCTAAAATGCTGTATTTTAATCCAATTATTCCTATGATCTCCCTTACACATCTACATTCACCATTTCTATAATTTTTTCCCTATTAGTTTTTTTTCCAAATTGCCGTAGTTACTTTACATAGTTAACTATGTCAATCCTGTTGGAGTTAGGTTCTCTAAATACAGGTCAAGTATTGTGTAAGGTGCATTTTGTGTCTAGACACCAATATTCAAAGTGCTGTCCTTGCTATAAGGTCCAAAGAAAAAAAAACACATGAAGATGGATAAACTATATTACAAGTTCTGTAATTCTCATACAATTATAGGAAATGAAAAACGCGAAGATAAAAAAAAAACTATATTTAAAGGTATGTCTTTACCATAAATAAAAATATGAAGATAGAAAAAACCTATATTCAAGGTTATATCCTTGTCACACAATTCTAAAAAAACCTCGTAGAAAAAACTACATTCAAAGATAGAAAAAAACTATATTCATAGTTATATCCCTGGCATAAAAAACACGAAGATAGAAAAAAAACCTATATTCAAGGTTATATCCTTGCCACACAATTCTAAAAAAAACCACGAAGATAGAAAAAACTATATTCAAAGTTATATCCTTGCCATAAAATGTGGAAAAAAAACCACGAAGATAGAAAAACTAAATTCGAATTTTGTCCTTGCCATAAAATCTAGAAAAAAAAAACCACGAAGATAGAAAAAACTATATTCAAAGTTATATCCTTGCCATAAAATGTGGGAAAAAAAAAACCACGAAGATAGAAAAACTATATTCAAAATTTTGTCCTTGCTATACAATTAAAAAAATAAATATAGTAAAATCATCCAGTTTACCTTTCAAGAAACTTAAGGTTACCTGCCACATAAAGAGAGATATTCCAACAAGTCGCCAAATGAGATGACGACGAAAAGCCAAACCATCTCAAGTTCCGGTTGAAATTGACCCGAAGTGACGTCCTCATTATCTTTTCATCATGACAAATAAGAGAGCGAAATCTTGACGTGAAGACTCAAGCCCAAATTGGATGGAGTCACGAACTCAGCAAGGAAAAGAAATGCTACCTTACAACGAGTCGTTCCGGGATATTTCGTATTACGGGAATGAGAAGTCCCTTTATGCCATTGCATGTAATAGAGGCCCCTTTATGCCATTGCATGCAATGCTCTATTGCAGTACCACAAACATTCCCCCCTTGTGGTATTGTCCATTAGGGCTGATTGGTAGAAGGTCGAATTGTGTATTGAGATGTTAGAGCGGGTCTGGTCTTCAGGCATCGGATTGTTATGAGAAGTTAACATATTTTAGGTCTTTTTATTCGCATTATATGATACATACATTATATATATATATATATATATATACATATATAAATATATATATATATATATATATAAAATATAAAATATATATATATATATATATAAATATATATATATATATATATATATATGTATACAGAATAAACAACAAAATCAACAAAAATAAGAAAATTCAGCTGTTTCTAGTCCATTGCA
Organism: Palaemon carinicauda; assembly: GCF_036898095.1. Classification (NCBI taxonomy): domain Eukaryota; kingdom Metazoa; phylum Arthropoda; class Malacostraca; order Decapoda; family Palaemonidae; genus Palaemon; species Palaemon carinicauda. The sequence goes on along the minus strand of NC_090727.1, from coordinate 58,427,607 downwards.
CGAAAAAGGCGTATACATATATACTGTATGTATATATACATACACAATATATATATATATATATATACTGTACATATATATATATACTGTATATATATAAATATATATATATATATATATACATATATATATATATATATATATGTGTGTATGTATGTTTATGTATGTATATATATATGTATATATATGTATATATATATATGTATGTATGTGTGTATACATATATATATATATACATATATCTATATATATATATATATATATATGTGTGTGTGTGTGTGTGTGTGTATATATATATATATATATATATTCAAAGATATGTAGGATACAAATTTATTTACATGTACATATGCATATACACCTACACATTTATATATTCATATACATATGCATGTACATATTCATATAAACATAAAACTTTATGTATACACGTTCATATACACATTTTTGAATCGTCCCAGTGTATAACTCTCCAACAACAAAAAATACATAAACTCATTGCATAAAATACATTAGATCATATAAAAATCCAACTGTTCACTGGAAATACAGTAAAATTTATATGCATTCATGAATATTTAAGGTTGAGCAGCAAAACTGTTGGAATGGGAAAATATAAACTTTTAGGAATGGAAAGTGAACTAATATGAAATTTCCTTTCACAATCTAAATACTAAAGGAAGAAAGAACTACGTTAAAAGAAATATGCGATACTATTTGACATTCAATTTCCTTGATATTCTTAAAGAGGAACTTCTAGCCACCCCCTCAAAAAAAAAAAAAAAAAAAAAAAAGTAACTTTTAAAAGTAATATGTATAGTTTCATGTCCTTTGTCTGTCCACGGTATTATGTGTCGTCATATTACAATATGTAATACAGATATAATTTGAAACGAACAAACTGGGCGATGGTGCAAAAGAATGATATCCATGTCAGGAATAAGAAATATAATTGAAAGTTTGTAACCAAGAAATTAAGATGAGACTCAGCAATTGAGAACCAGACAAGCGAACAATAATAACTACAAAGAAGACAGACATTGGTAGATAAACATCATTTTGCAAATCGACAATAAGAACAAAGGCAAACATTTCTAGAGCACTGCAGGACAAAGGCCCAAGACATGTCCCTATACATGTTTGGGGTTTGTTCAGTTTTCATCACGCACGCTAGCCAGCACGGATTGGCGATGGTGGAAAATCTTAGTCCGATTACTCACAGCAAGCCAACCTAGTATAAGTGGCCCTGACAAGTACAGATTTGTTGATCATGGCGATACGGAAACCCTTTCACCAAGGTTGTGATGGCCGAGGTGGTAACGCCCATGACTGGTGAATGCCAGACTGGGGTTCCAGTCCGGCTCAGACTTGTTAGTTTCTTTGGTCGCTACAACCTCACCATCCTTGTGAGCTAAAGATGGGGAGTTTGGGGGAGGCTATAGGTCTATCTGGTGAATTATTAGCAGCCATTGCCTGGCCCTCCTTGGTCCTATCTTAGGTAGAGAGGGGGCTTGTGCGCTGATCATATGTATATATAGTCAGTCTCTAGGGCATTGTCCTACTCGATAGGGCAATGTCACTGTCCCTTGTCACGGCCTTTGAACAACACATGCAGCCATTCCTGGTCCACTGCAGTCCAAAGGTTTAAAACCTTCCCTCATTCATGTCTGGGATTTAGCCAGTTTTCATCACCACGCTAGCCAGCACGGATTGGTGATGGTGGGAGACTTTAGTCTGATTGCTCACAGCAAACCAAACTAGTATGGGTGGCCCTGACAAGCGCAGCTTTGCTGATCATGGTGATACGAAAACTGTTTCACCAGGGTTGTGATGGCCGAGGTGGTAACGTCCATGACTGATGAACGCCAGACTGGGGTTCGAGTCCCGCTCAGACTCGTTAGTTTCTTTGGTTGCTGCAACCTTACTATCCTTGTGAGGTAAAGATGGGGAGTTTGGGGGAGCCTATAGGTCTATCTGTCGAGTCATCAGCAGGCATTGCCTGGCCATCTTTGGTCCTAACTTGGTTGGAGATGGGGCTTGTGCGCTGATCATATGTATATATAATCATTCTCTAGGGCATTGTCCTGCTCGATAGGGCAATGTCACTGTCCCTTATCACGGCCTTTAAACAACACATGCAGCTATTCCTAGTCCACTGCAGTACAAAGGTTTAAAACCTTCCCTCATTCATGTCTGGGATTTAGCCAGTTTTCATCACCACGCTAGCCAGCACGGATTGGTGATGATGGGAGACTTTAGTCTGATTACTTACAGCAAACCAACCTAGTATGGCTGACCCTGACAAGTACAGCTATGCAAACCCATTCACACCCAAGGTATCGCCACTCAGACATCAAACCTTCATAAAATTCATAGCTATATCATGTTCTCCGTGATAAACTTGCATCGCCACTCAGACATCAAACCTTTTATCAAAGCTATATCATGTTCTCCGTGATAAACTTGCATCGCCACTCAGACATCAAACCTTATATCAAAGCTATATCATGTTCTCCGTGATAAACTTGCATCGCCACTCAGACATCAAACCTTTTATCAAAGCTATATCATGTTCTCCGTGATAAACTTGCATCGCCACTCAGACATCAAACCTTATATCAAAGCTATATCATGTTCTCCGTGATAAACTTGCATCGCCACTCAGACATCAAACCTTTTATCAAAGCTATATCATGTTCTCCGTGATAAACTTGCATCGCCACTCAGACATCAAACCTTATATCAAAGCTATATCATGTTCTCCGTGATAAACTTGCATCGCCACTCAGACATCAAACCTTATATCAAAGCTATATCATGTTCTCCGTGATAAACTTGCATCGCCACTCAGACATCAAACCTTATATCAAAGCTATATCATGTTCTCCGTGATAAACTTGCATCGCCACTCAGACATCAAACCTTATATCAAAGCTATATCATGTTCTTCGTGATAAACTTGCATCGCCACTCAGAAATCAAACCTTCATAAAATTCATAGCTATATCATGTTCTCCGTGATAAACTTGTCTACCTTGCATGTCCGTCATGAAGCGAGTCATATTGTATGATTACAAGGCTCACTGAATATATTTGACAGCTCAAATGCGCCCCATTACCTCTCACAATGCTTATTCATTTTCCCTGAAAGGACTATTAATTCACACGCTCTTCAAGGACCCACAAAAAGAGCCTATGATTTTGTATGTTGATTATTTAGTATTTGCATATAATAATAACAGTAATAATGATGATAATTGTGATATGATGATGATAATAATAATAATGATAATGATAATGATAATGATAATGATAATGATAATAATGATAATAGCAAAAAAAAGGACAATAATAGTTTTATTATTATTATTATTATTATTATTATTATTATTATTATTATTATTATTATTATTATTATTATTATTATTATTACTTAAAAAGCTACAACCCTAGTTGGAAAAGTAGGATGCTATAAGCCCAGGGGCTCCAACTGGGAAAATAGCCCAGTGAGGAAAGGAAACAAGGAAAAATGAATATTTTAAGAACAGTAACAACATAAATATATCATATATAAACTATAGAAATTTTAACAAAACAAGAGGAAGAGAAATGAGATGGAATAGTGCGCCCGAGTGCACTCTCAAGCAAGAAAACTCCAACCCAAGACAGTGGAAGACCATGTGTACAGAGGCTATAATAGTAGTAGTAGTAGTAGTAGTAGTAGTAGTAGTAGTAGTAGTAAAATCATCCATTCACATAATTTATTCACAGCAACTCTTCTGTTCCTGTAGTAAATCATTAATGCACCATTATGGGTGAATATTTTCTTGCATGCAAGGAAGCTTACTCGTCTGTTATCATGTGGTTCAGACATATGGTATGCATAATATCTAACTTTATTGTATAATTCATGCAATCATGTGGATTTCCAATGGTTCTAAATAATATATTAATGCATCTTGTGAATTAATGTAGAATAAAATGAGGATGGCAGATAATTGATGGAAATTAAGAATAACAGAATGGGTCACTAGAGTTTGCAAAAGAATCAGGAGAAGGAAGAGAAGATGATAGATCGACGAGCTAAGAAAATGTGCAGGTACAGACTGGCATAGAAAGACCATAAACAACGCAGTGGACTCGTCACGACTGATGGTGATGTTGACAGTAAAAAAAAAAAAAAAATTAAATTTTAAAGACGTTGCATTTATACCAAATAGTAAATATCTTATAAAATAACAACAACAACAACAACAACACGAGACGTGAGTAGAAGGACATGTCCGAGGCATTTGTCTGATAGAGGACTAGTCATGTTTGATGATGATGTTGAAAGTAGAAAATAAAATGACATTTTAAAGATATTGCATGTATACCAAAGAGTAAATCT
>NC_090727.1:58408217-58410717 GCF_036898095.1 Palaemon carinicauda | reverse complement strand
CGATATGTCTGCTTTTATTCATAAGCAAAATATAAATTGAAACTATGTTAAACCCTTAGAACTTAGAATAATTTATCAATGCAAATGCATAAAAAAGAAAAAAAATGTTTCAATAAACTCCAAATCCATATGAAGTCAATGCTTTTATTATTTAGAAATAAACAATAGCTCGATATGTCTGTTTTTTTTCCATAAGCGAAATATCAAGCTTATTTCGCAATAATATTTCAAGGCATTGCCAAAGTTACATTTAACAATTCCCATTCTTTCATCTGATAGAGTTAGTCTAATATAAAGCTCTTATGTTACTTTATAAAACATTTTCCACTTTTAATATATTATTCAATGAATTTAAATTTAGATTATATTGAATTCATCAAAAAGGAAGTAAGAAGAAGAGAGGAAGCTATAAAGACAAAGTCAAACAAAATATCCTTGACCTAATGTGATCCTTGTATTAAAGAACACAAAATCAATTAATCCTTCTGTGATATTTCAACTTCAGTTATTAAAACATTACATTTCAGACCTGCATTTGTCATTTGATTGATTTCAACTTTTATACAATTAATATATTGGTTTCATATAAATAATAACTTCGATAGATACTAGAGCCAATTAGTAATCAATGGCTGGACAGTGTTCATTCCACTTACAACACGCGAGAGAGAGAGAGAGAGAGAGAGAGAGAGAGAGAGAGAGAGATAATCAAATTATGTTAACCATTCACTTCTATGAATTTGTCTAATTTTTTCTCGGCCAACTGTTCAAATGTAATCAAGACTTAATATAATTAACTCCGCCAACGAAGTTGGGAGTAGATTATGTATTATTCCCTGTTTGTGTGTGTATTTGTGGGTTTGTGTGTGTGTTTGTGAACAGCACCCTGGACACAATTTTAATAGTAGAGTAATGAAACTTGCAGGGATTAACCGTTATGTAAAAAGCTAGAAGTTATTAAATTTTGGAAGGTCAAGGTTAAAGTAATAAAACTTCTGGAATACTGTGTAGTATTGAGCCTCATGGTGGAGAGGGCTGACTATTAGAATTAAATAATGGTGAATTTAGTCGCATCTGAATAATAGTATACACCTTGAAATAGTTGAAGCATCAAAACTTAATTCACGTATTTTGAAGTATGTCCACAAAATGTCCAAATTAATTATACTGATTAAACAAATGCTATTTTTAAATTAATGAGAAAATTTACCTGGATTTTTCTTATTCAAGGAGTTAAAAGTTTTTGAACTCAGGAGAAGTTTTATTTTATAAACTTAATTAAAAAATTTTATTCGAAAAATCTATGAATTATGTTTAGATATCTTGCTGATCCATCTAACTTATAATCATCAGATATTAATAAATTCCTCTCCAGAGAAACATTCCAATCTTTTAAACTATAACAGTAAAGAACGGAGTAAGTTCAAATTATCCAGGTACAGTATGTCCTGTCAATTTTGAAGACATACTCGGCACATTACCGATCTTGCTAGGCCATGTTCACCATGTTAGCTCAAGATGTATGTGGCCCATAAATCGTTTAAGTGATGGATAGCATCTATATTTGATTATCAAGAAGTCTTGCACCTACCATGAGATGAAGCTAATACCTTGCAAGGATCATATATAGTGAAAATGGACATATGCTGTTTTCTCTAGTTTATAGTTATACAAAAGTAAAGATGTGCTTTTAACCAGTTTACAGTTATTTAAGCGAATGGGAATATGAAAGACAATTTGAATATGAAAGAAAATGATAATATGAAAAGATATTTTGACGAAGGCAAAGAATTTTTTTTTATCTACAATAAGAGTTTGTTTGGTTCGAGTTGTTTCTTCTCATATTTGTTAATAACTAGATGGGATTACACAAAAGAATGTACTTTCATTTGAGTTGATGAATTATGACCATAGTGAAAAACTCTTAATCAAATCACGAGGGAAAATGTATAACTTTGTGGTGCAAACTACGACTAAATTAAAAATATACATTACGAAAATATTACTACGAGGTATACATTACTAGCATAATAAATAATAATAATAATAATAATAATAATAATAATAATAATAATAATAATAATAATAATAATAATAATAATAATAATAATAATGAAATACACGTAATAATCAAATACTTTAAAGCTTCTTGAAAAGTTCATAACTTTTGTAGTGGGTTTTGTAGCAGCCAGTAACGAAAACAAAAAAATAGATTACAAAAGTTAAAAGAACATTCCAAAGTTTTGATGAATTTCTTAAACCTCTCTAATGCACAAGGAAAAAAAATAAAGAAAAATAATTAATTGAAAAATTGAGACTCGAAAAGACAATCCAGTAGTTTTATGATGATAAGCAAAAGTTTAAAAATTCCTATTTGTTCTCATTGTCAACTAACAAACCTGAAGGATTATTTTAATTTGTCTGTTAATCTTTCTCCTTTTAAGAGAGTGTATCGAGTCCCATGTGATGTATTCATATTTATATTTCTTACTCCTTTATT
>NC_090727.1:58384903-58387403 GCF_036898095.1 Palaemon carinicauda | reverse complement strand
ATGCAACAATTTGAAACGAACAAACTGAGCAATGGAGCAAAAGATTGATATCCATGTCAGGAATAAGAAATATAATTGCCCGCAAGTTTATAACCAAGAAATTAGGATGAGAATCAGCAGTTGAGAACCAGACAAGCGAACAATAATAACAAAAGAAGAAAGATATTGGCAGACAAACATCATTTTGCAAATTGACAATGAGACCAAATGCAAACATTTCTAGTGCACTGCAGAACAAAGGCCCAAGACATGTCCCTATACATGTCTGGGGTTTGTTCAGTTTTCATCACGCACGCTAGCCAGCACGGATTGGCGATGGTGGAAAATTTTAGTCCGTTTACTCACAGCAAAGCAACCTAGTATGGGTGGCCCTGATAAGTACAGCTTTGCTGATCATGGCGATACGGAAACCCTTTCACCAGGGTTGTGATGGCCGAGGTGGTAACGCCCATGACTGGTGAACGCCAGACTGGGGATCGAGTCCGGCTCAGACTTGTTAGTTTCTTTGGTCTCTGCAACCTCACCATCCTTGTGAGCTAAGGATGGAGGGTTTGGGGGAGCCTATATGTCTATCTGCCGAGTCATCAGCAGCCATTGCCTGGCCCTCCTTGGTCCTAGCTTGGGTGGAGATGGGGCTTGTGCGCTGATCATATGTATATATAATCAGTCTCTAGGGCATTGTCATGCTCGATAGGGTAATGTCACTGTCCCTTGTCACGGCCTTTAAACAACAATTGCAGCCATTCCTAGTCCACTGCAGTACAAAGGTTTAAAACCTTCCCTCATTCATGTCTGGGATTTAGCCAGTTTTCATCACCACGCTAGCCAGCACGGATTGGTGATGGTGGGAAACTTTAGTCTGATTACTCACAGCAAACCAAACTAGTATGGCTGACCCTGACAAGTACAGCTATGTAAACCCATTCACCACCTTACAGTATTGCCACTCAGAAACCAAACCTTTATAAAATTCATAGCTATATCATGTTCTCCGTGATAAACTTGTCTCCCTTGCATGTCCGTCATGAAGCGAGTCATATTCTATGATTACAAGGTTCGCTGAATATATTTGACAGCTCAAATGGGCCCCATTACCTCTCACAATGCTTATTCATTTTCCCTGAAAGGACTATTAATTCGCACGCTCTTCAAGGACCTACAAAAAGAGCCTATGATCTTCAATGTTGATTATTTGGTTTTTGCATATAATAATAATAGTAGTAATGATGATAATTGTGATATGATGATGATAATAATAATGATAATGATAATAATAATAGAAAAAAAGACAATAGCATTATTATTATTATTATTATTATTATTACTTAACAAGCTACAACCCTAGTTGGAAAAGTAGGATGCCATAAGCCCAGGGGCTCCAACTGGGAAAACAGCCCAATGAGGAAAGGAAACAAGGAAAAATGAATATTTTAAGAACAGTAACAACTTAAATATATCATATACAAACTATAGAAATTTTAACAAAACAAGAGGAAAAGAAATGATATAGAATAGTGTGCCCGAGTGCACCCTCAAGCAAGAGAATCCAACCCCAGACAGTGGAAGACCATGGTACAGAGGCTATAGTAGTAGTAGTAGTAGTAGTAGTAGTAAAAGTCCATTCACATAACTTATTCACAGAAACTCTTCTCTTCCTGTAGTAAATCATTAATGCACCATTATGGGCGAATATTTTCTTACATGCAAGGAAGCTTACTCGTCTGTTATCATGTGGTTCAGACATATGATATGCATAATATCTAACTTTATTGTATAATTCATAAAATCATGTGGATTTCCAATGGTTCTAAATAATATCAGTAGACCTTCAAAAGTTCCAAGTTAGAGAAAATGTTTTTATGTTGACCAGGCTGACATGAGTCTTTTCATTGTTTATATAAGACATATCTGTTTTTGACGTTGTTAATAGTTTATATAGGACATATCTGTTTAGACTTTGTTACTGTTTTTAGAATGATATAGTTAATTTATTCTAATCATTTATTTATTTCCTTATTTCCTTTCCTCACTGGGCTATTTTTCCCTATTGGAACCCTTAGGCTTATAGCATCTTGCTAGGGTTGTAGCTTGGCTAGTAATAATAATAATAATGCATCTTGTGAATTAATGGGAATTAAAATGAGAATAGCAACAAATATATGGACATTAAGAATAACAAAATGGGTCAGTAAAAAAAAAAAAATGCAGGGGAATGATGAGAAGACGATTGATTAACAAGTCAAGAAAATCTGCAGGTCCAAACTGGCATAGAAAGACCATAAACAATGAGTGGAAGGACATATTTGAGAATTTTGTCCTGTAGTGGACTCATCACGACTTAGTGATCTTGAAAGTAGAAAATGAAAATAAAATGACATTCTAAAGACGTTACATTTATACCAAATAGTAAATATCTTATAAAACAACAACAACAACGACAACAACAACAACAACAAGAGACGTGAGTGAATGGACATGTCCGAGGGATTTGTCTGATAGA
>NC_090727.1:58362403-58369903 GCF_036898095.1 Palaemon carinicauda | reverse complement strand
ATAATGTGTGCATGTATATATATATACATATATATATGTATATATATATATGTATGTATGTATGTACAGTATATATATATATATATATATATATATATATATATATATATATATATATATATATACACATACATATATATAAGAGAATAGCCCTCAACTATATATAAGTAAAGGACTAAAAATATATATTTTAATAAATGCAACAGCATTGAAATAGAACTCTCATATATAAACTATAAAATTAGCCTCAAGTCAACATGTTCATCATAAAATAAAAAAAAAATTGCAACAAATTTAAACGGTACATGAACTCATGAATACATTACACAAGCCGCCCACATAAGATACGTATTTAGCAATGTTCAATGTTCAAAATTTCCACTTCAATGTTCATCAAAGGCTTGCGGCGACCGAACTTTGGTCTCACTAATTATATAAACTTGATAGAGGTTAAGTATCATTAGATAATAATGAAGCATCATTATCTTATCGAAATATAGTTTATACGAAGATCTAAAGTTTCTAGGCAATCAAAGTGTCTTCTTGTAATTGGATACACGTCCACAAAGTAATCAACCAAATTGCTCATTAGGATTTTCCAGCTTACATCATTATTCAGTTTTGTCTTGAGTGAATAATTTCTATAAGTATCAACTTTAAGGTACATTATCTGTTAATTATGATTTTCCAGCTTGTTACCATTATTCAATTTTGGCTTGAATGGATTTATCAGCTTTAAGATAGATTTTCTGTTGATTATTATTTTCCTGCTTACTTCATTATTCAACTTTGTCTTAGATATATCTACTTTAAAACATATTTGTTAATTATGATTTTCCAGGTTGTTATCATTCAATTTTGTCTTAAATTAATCAGTTTTATAAGTATCGACTTTAAAACACATCATTGGTTAATTATGCAAGTACGTCATCATTCAACTCTGTCATGAATAAATATTTTTTAAAAGTATCAACTTTAAAACACATTATTTTTTCATTATGATTTTCCAGCTTGTTATCATTCACTTTTATTTTGAATAAATAATTTTTATAAGCATCGACTTTAAAACATTATTTGTTGATTATGAATTTCCTGCCTGTTATTAAATTTAGTTTTAAATACATATTTTTTATAAGTATTGACTTTAAAACACATGATTTGTTAATTATGATTTTCCTACTTACGTCATTATGGAATTTTGTCCTGAATAAATCATTTTCATAAGTATTCACTTTAAAATACACATTACTTGTTAATTATGATTTTCCTGCTTACACCAACATTCAATTTTGGTCTAACTCCTTTTAATAAGCATCGATGTTAAAACATACATTATTAAACATCTTCATAATCATTTACTGTTATCCATTCAAAACCAGGCCCATAGCAACAGTGATTTCCTGAGCTTGATTATCATATATATTAAAACTTCTATGAGATATAGAAAATGAAAAGCAAATGCTTAGCCTATAGAGATTACTAGTATTCCTATTCCTATATCTCCAGCATTCGGTATCCAATTGAAACTTTATGAATATCTTTTAGAATAATATATCAACGCAAATGCAAAAAAAAAAAAAAAGTTTCAATAAACTCTAAATCCATATGAAGTCAATGCTTTTATCATTTAGAAATAAACAATAATTCGATATGTCTGCTTTTATTCATAAGCATAATATCAATTGAAACTTTATGAATATCTTTTAGAATAATTAATTAATGCAAAAAAAAAAAAAAAAAAAAAAAAAGGTTTCAATAAACTCCAAATCCATGTGAAGATGTTTTTAATATTTAGATTTCGACAATAACTCGATATGTCTGCTTTTATTCATAAGCAAAATATCAAGCCTATTTCATAATAATATTTCAACACCTTGCCAAAGTTACATTTAAACAACTGCCATACTTTCATCTGAAAGAGTTAAGTCTAATATAAAGCTCCTATGTTACTTTATTAAAAAATTTTATATTTTGATAAATAATTTAATGAATTTAAATTTAGATTATATCAATTCATCATAAAGGAAGTAAGAACAGAGGAAGCTATAAAGACAAAGTCAAACAATATATCCTTGAACTAATGTGATCATTGTATTAAAGAACAGAAAATCAATTAATCTTTCTGTGATATTTCAACTTCAGTTATTAAAACATTACATTTCGGACCTGCATTTGTCATTTGATAGATTTCAACTTATATACAATTCATGTATTTCTTTCATGTAAATAATAACTTCGATAGATACTAGAGCCAATTAGTAATCAATGGCTGGAAAGTGTTCATTCCACTTAAAATACGAGAGAGAGAGAGAGAGAGAGAGAGAGAGAGAGAGAGAGAGAGAGAGAGAGAGAGAGAGAGAGAATCAAATTATGTTAAGCATTCACCTCTATAAAATTGTCTTATTTTTTTCTCGGCCAACAGTTCAAATGTAATCAAGACTTGAAATAATTAACTCCACCAACGAAGTTAGGAAGAGATTATGTTTTATCCCCTGTTAGTGTGTGTGTTTCTTTGTGAACAGCACCCTGACTAAAATTTTAATCATAGAGTAATGAAACTTGCAGGGATTAACCTTTATGTAAAAAGCTGGAAATCATTAGATTTTGGAAGGTCAAGGTCAAAGGAATAAAACTTCTAGAATATTGTGTAGTATTGAGCCTCATGGTGGAGAAGGCCTGACTATTAAAATCAACTAATGGTGAATTTGGTCCCTTCTGAATAAATAGTATACACTCTAGAACAGTTTAAGCATCAAAACTTAATTCACGCATTTTGAAGTACGTCCACAAACTGTCTAAATGAATTAGACTAATTGCATAAATGCAATTTTGAAATCATTGACAAAATTTACCTGGCTTTTTTTTTTTTTGTTCAAGGTGTTACTTCTAAGTTTTTAAACTTCTTTTTTTTATAAACTTAATTAATTTTATTCTAAAATATCTATGAAATAGCTATGTTACGGATCCAAATAACTAATAATCATCAGATATTAATAAATTCCTCTCCAGAGAAACATTCCAATCTTTTAAACTATAACAGTAAAGAACGGACTAAGTTCAAATTATTCGGGTACAGTATGTCCTGTCAATTTTGAAGACATACTCTGCACATTACCGATCTTGCCAGGCCATGTTCAGCATGTTAGCTCAAGATGTATGTGGCCCATAAATCGTTTGAGTGATGGATAGCATCTATATTTGATTATCAAGAAGTCTTGCGCCTACCTAGACATGAAGCTAATACCTTGGAAGGATCATTTACAGTGAAAATGAAAATTTGCTGTTTTCTCTAGTTTAAAGTTATCAAAAAAATAAAGATGTGCTTTTTACAACATTTTATAGTTATTTAATAGAAGGGGAATATGAAAGAGAATTTCAATATGGAATAAAATGGTAATATGAAAAGATATTTTGACGAAGGCAAGGAATTTTTTCATCTATGATAAGATAGTTTCTTTGGTTCGAGTTGTTTCTTCTCATATTTGTTAATCCCTTGGTGGGATTACACAAAAGAATGTACGTTCATTTGAGTTGATAAATTATGACCATAGTGAAAAACTCTTAATTGAATCACGAGGGAAAATATATAACTTTGTGGTGCAAACTACGACTAAATTAAAAATATACATCTTTATGAAAATATCTATTACATTATTAACATTAAAATCCTATGATATTACATACTCTGGATATAATAATAATAATAATAATAATAATAATAATAATAAAAATAATAATAATAATAATAATAATAATGAATAAAAAAATACATTATAATTAAATACTTCAAAACTTCTTGAAAACTTCATCACTTTTGTAGTGTGTTTTGTAGCCGCCAGTAACGAAAAAAAGTAAATTACAAAAATTAAAAGAACATTCAAAAGTTTTGATGAATTTCGAAAACCTCTCTAATGCACAAGAAAAAAAAATAAGAAAAACAAATAATTGAGTAAATAAGACTAGAAAAGTTAATCCAGTAGCTTTATGATGATAAGCAGAAGTTTAAAAGTTCTCACTTATTCATATTGTCAACTAGCAAAGCTAAAGAATTATTTTAATTTGTCTGTTAACCTTTCTCCTTTTAAGAGAGTGTATCGAGTCCCATGTGATGTATTCATATTTATATTTCTTACTCCTTTATTCAATTCCTCGACAATGGCCGTACTTACTCCAAAGGCTACATTAGATTCCAAAGACTCCATAATGGCTCCATTGGATTCCAAAGACTCTATAATGGCTACATTGGATTCAAAAGACTCCACAATGGCTCCATTGGATTCCAAAGACTCCACAATGGCTCCATTGGATTCCAAAGACTCCACAATGGCTCCATTTGATTCCAAAGACTCCAATGGATTCTATAAACTGCAATGGATTCTAAACACTCCAACGGATTATATTTGCTCCAACAGATTCCTGCGGCTCCAACAGATTCCTGCGGCTTCAGCGTACTGCGGAGACTCCAGCGGATTCCGGAGACTCCAGCGGATTCCGGAGACTCCAGCGGACTCCAAAGACTCCAGCGGACTCCAAAGACTCCAGCGGACTCCAAAGACTCCAATGGTTTCCGAAGACTACAATAGATTCCGAAGACTTAAGCATATTCAGAAGACCAATACAAAGACTTCAAAGACCCAACAATGGCTCCATTGGACTTCAAAAACTCAACAATGGCTCAGATTGGTCCTTTAAAGACTCAACAGTGTCTCCATTGGATTCCAAAGACTCAACAATGGCTCCATTGGGTTCCAGAGACTTTACAATTACTGCACTGGATTTCATGGATCCATTTGGCTCCAGAGACTTTACAATTACTCCATTGGAATTCAAAGTCTTCACAATGGCTCTATTAAATTTGAAAGACTCCATAATGGCCCCATTTGTTTTTAAAGACTCCATAACGGCTATGTTGGACTTCGAAGACTTCACAAAGGCTCCAATGGATTTCAAAGACTCCGCAATGGTTCTATTAGATTCATCATTTCTATCACTAACTCTACTAGAATTTTTCTATTTTTATGTAAGCAAGATCATTCGTAACAAGGTTTTTTTTCTGTCTTTTCCAAAGAAATATTAAAGTTTTGTTATATATTAAATTATATATATTTTTAAACACGATATGTAATATAGATATCAATACAAAATAAAATTACTTTACATATATATATATATATATATATATATATAATATATTACATATATATATACATATATATATATATATATATATATATATATATATATATATATATATATATACATACACACATATATACATATATATATATATATATATATATATATATATATATATACATATACAGATATATATATATATATATATATATATATATATATATATATATATATATATATATATATATATATATATATTCATGAAAAATTAGGCGTTACTTAAATTGACTACTGCATACATTAATATATTAAGAAATTATTATTATTTTTTTTTTTTTTTGTAATTGAACCATTATTTTCTCATGTACACATTTAATGGAGTTTTTTTTTTACTAACATATCTCTATCTGTATAAATTGATATCGCCTGCAAACATATTCATAGTAATTCCTGCAATATATCCCCTTTTGTAATATATTTTAACAAATAAAAACTTGCATTTTGCCTCAAGAAACTTTTATTCATACGATAATTGTTTTTTTTTTCTTTTTATATTACCATACAATCAATATATCCCCTTCTGTAATATATCTTAAACAGAAATGAAACTTGCTTTTTACCCCAAAAATTTTCATTCATACGATAAAATTTCTTTTTATATTACCATACAATCAATATATCCTTTTTCATTATATCTTTATCAGAAATAAAAAAACTTGCTTTTCGTCTCAAGAAATTCTCATTTATACTTTGAAAAATAAGTTTTCGGAAAACTCAAAAAGTTTTTTTTAAAGAAAAAAAGAAGACTGAAATGATATCCTACGCGTATAATAACCAGCCAAGGATAAAACGCTTTCCTGAGCTATTTACCTTCGGTATCGAGTCGAAAATCCTTTGACAAACTTTGTAACTCAAGCTTCGGAAACCACAAAAAAACAAAAGCGACTCAAACAGCGAAGATAAAAACACCGTCCTCTTCATTATTGGAAACATCAGTACCAGTCAATTTCCATCACCTTCAGCATAGAGAGAGAGAGAGAGAGAGAGAGAGAGTGTGTGTTTGTCCCTCTTATGCGGCTGGATATGAAAACAAAATTCCTAATGGCTTCTCTCTTTGCTTCTTGCAATCCCCTTTGAACTACGAATGCATGAATGATGATAGTGTTGTTGCAACAAGAGAGAAATTGAGGAATTGATACGCATCGCTAATATCTTGTAGGAAGTCAAAGGGAATAGTAAAGTCAAAAGATCACTTTTAACAAAAGGAGTTCATTCAGTTTTATTGGATTATTATTATCATTATTATTATTATTATTATTATTATTATTATTATTATTATTATAATTATTATTACAAGGTAAGCTGCAACCCTAGTTTTATTTTTATCATCATCATCATCATCATCATCATTATTATTATTATTATTATTATTATTATTATTATTATTATTATTATTATTATTATTATTATTATTATTATGAATAAGCTACAACCCTAGTTGGATAAGCAAGATGATATACACCTAAGGGCTCCAACATAGAAAAATAGCCCAGTGAGGAAAGTTTAGAAAGAAATAAATAAACAAAAGGAGAAGTAACGAACAATTAAAATTATACATCCCCCCAAATGAAAATTCTAGTTTAAAAGGCGCAATGACTATCCTAAAATTGCAAAATTATCTACGATAGCTATGGAAGGCATTGCAAATTGAACTTTCCAAGCAATAATTTTCAAAAAGTCAATTATATTAATTTCGGAAAGAATATTTAATAAGAGTACTAAAATCTATCTAATTAAAAAAGGCTGAAGAAATTAATAAAAAGTACTGAAGAGTACGAGGCTTCTATAACAAATTTAACGAAACTATTTCTCCCATCAACTTTTTTTATATTCACTAAATACCAGTGAATCAAACTATCAAAAAGTATTAAGAAAATGAATAAGCGATTCCAGAGTTTTGAGATCAAGATGAAATCTATTGAAATTCTGAGCCAAGGAAGCTGAAAAGACGACTAATCATATGCAAGAAGGTTAATAGCTTTATATGGAGAGAGAGAGGAGAGAGAGAGAGAGAGAGAGAGAGAGAGAGAGAGAGAGAGAGAGAGAGAGAGAGAGAGAGAGAGAGAGAGAGGGGTGGTTATATTTAAGAAAGGGAAAGAACGGAAAATAAAAGAATTCTGTTTCGTTTGTTGCAAGTTCTTCATATGACTGAGAAAGGAAAGGGAACAAAGAATATTTAATTTAATGGACGAAAGACTGAAATATAAGAGACGATGTACAATAACGTGTTCGTTAGAGATGTAAAATAAAAAATAATTTCTTTAAGAAATTGAATTATAATAAGTATTTTCATAAGGCTGTTGA
>NC_090727.1:58354903-58357403 GCF_036898095.1 Palaemon carinicauda | reverse complement strand
CGATTGTACGGGCCCTACTCGCTGGTCATTAGTGTGCGGATCATGCTCACTGGTCATAATTGTGCGGGCCCTACTCGCTGGGCACGTGTGCGCGGGCCCTGCTTACTGGTGGCGAGTGTATGGGTCCTTCTCGCTGGTTACGAGTGTGGAGGCCCTACTTACTGGTCCCAATTGTGTTGGCCCCACTCGCTTGTTACGATTGAGCGAGCCCTGCTTGCTGGTCATGAATGTGGAGGCCCTACTCCCTGGTCATGAGTGTGCAGGCCCTTCTCACTGGTCACGAGTGTGGAGGCCCTACTCGCTGGTCACGATTGTGGTGGCACTAAGTGCTTGTCACGATTGAGCGAACCCTGCTCGCTGGTCATGAGTGTGCAAGCCCTGCTCGCTGATTACGAGTGTGCAGGCCTTACTCGCTGGTCATGAGTGTGTGGGCCTACTCCTTGGTCATTAGTGTGGAGGCCCTACTCGCTGGTCACGATTGTGGTGGCCCTACTCGCTTGTCACGATTGAGTGAATCCTGCTTGCTGGTCATGAGTGTGCAAACCCTGCTCGCTGGTCATGAGTATGCAAGCCCTGCTCGCTGATCACGAGTGTGGAGGCCTTATTCGTTGGTTATGAGTGTGTGGGCCTACTTCCTGGTCACGAGTGTGTGGGCCTACTCCCTGGTCACGAGCGTGTGGGCCTACTCGCTGGTCACGAGTTTGGAGGCCCGACTCGCTAGTCACGAGTGTGTGTGTGTATGTATGTATGTATGTATGTATGTATACATACATCTATGTATATACACATACATATATGTATATATACATATATATATGTATATATACATATATATATGTATATATTCATATATACGTATATACATATATATATGTATATATTCATATATACGTATATATATATATATATATATATATATATATATATTTATATATATATATATATAAACATATATATATATATATATATATATATATATATACTGTATATATTATATATTATATATATTATATATATATATACAGTATATATATATATATATATATATATATATATATATATATATATATATATATAGATACATATGTATGTATGCATATATCCTTTTGCAATATAGATAGTAATTCATCTATGACATAAACTTCACGAATGTGTAAGATACTTTAGTAACATCCAAAAATAAAAGAAAAAGATACAAGAAGAATTTTCATATGAATCTGCGTAAAAATTATAAAATGAAAAATGCTGGAAAAAATCCTCAACATTAATTCTTTAGTTGAAATGGTTAAAGCTCAGTCTCTCCCGGGAATAAACATTTCAAATGAAATTGCGTAAGGAATTTATTATTCATTCAATGTGGTCTTAAATCTCGTTTAAAAAAAAAAAAAAAAAAAAAGAGCATCGCGTGCCCAAAAGAGATGCGCATAACCCTTGAATATGTATTAAATAAAAGTGTCAGAAAATGATTAAATAGGTTTGTAAGTTTCCTTTTCTAAACTGTGTGATGTTTAGAAAGGGGAAATTCATATCTGCTCTAGATTAGTTGAATAATAACTATTTCACACAAGATTTTTATTCTTTAAAGAGACAATTTGCCATTGCGGTAGATATCAAGCGCAGAATGCCTATCCCACAGGTTGTTCAAAACTTAAAATATTGGAGAAAACCATGTCAATTTAGGCGTCATTATATCTACACACACCTAAACAAGAAAACAATATAGATATAAACACACACACACTATATTTAAAAACATAAACATATATACAAATATATATATATATATATATATATATATATATATATATATATATATATATATATATATATATATATATATATATATAGAGAGAGAGAGAGAGAGAGAGGAGAGAGAGAGAGAGAGAGAGAGAGAGAGAGAGAGAGAGAGAGAGAGAGAGAGAGGTTACGGTGCTCTATACACACACAAACACGGACAACCTCTAGAGATGGTTAATGAATATACGCACTTTGGACAAACAGTGTTTCCCAGAACATGAGCCTGCAATTAAAAGGATAACCATGGGATTTAAAACCTTTGGTAAAAAAAAATGAGATTATGAAAAGTAAAACGTCATTCTCTCTAAAAAGAAAAGTATTTAATCATTTGGTCCTACCACAATTAACTTTGGCATCACAAACTTTTCGCCCTTGCTACTACCGCTTGTTGCTATCATTCACATCAGCAGAAAAAGGTTTTTTGAAGCAACAGATGAACTATATAGGCATCCTTTTCTCACCCTTTCATCCTTACCTTATCTCGCCATCTAATTCTTTGCCTCACTCTCGATCTTCCACCCTTAACAGGTTCCTTCTAAGCCCTCCTTGCTACCTCCCTACCATTACCGCTTGTTGCTATCATTCAAATCAGCTGAAAAAAGGTTTTTTGAAGCGAAGAAACAACAATTTTCCCCAAAAGAAACTTAATAAATTTCGCGAAAGTATACAAACCGTACATGAAGCTGTAGAAAAGATATATAAA
>NC_090727.1:58342403-58347403 GCF_036898095.1 Palaemon carinicauda | reverse complement strand
TACACATATATATATATATATATATATATATATATATATATATATATATATATATATGGGAGATTTCATGCTACCTGATTATCCAACCTTAAAAACATTTTGATAGTTGTAAAGATTTATTTGACGGAAAAATAATATTTGATAAAACATGCTTAGAGTATAAAAAATGTCTAATATTACTGAAAATAGAGTTAACCTATTTTTAACATCCATTCTAAAAAAAGGTAATGTTCCATACTGGATTTAAGATTCTTATTTTTTATTTTTCTTTACTAAGCTCGAGTCTCCATTTTCTGGAACATGATATTGCAGTCTGTACTCTCATGATCTTAAAAAATAATGAAGAAAAAACTGTGAAGCACGAGATGGCTTTTGCAGATATAATGAAATCTTAATTTTTGAGCATGCCGCTAAATACCGTATTACAAACTTTTCTTACGGTCAATAAACAAAGTTTTTCATGGATAAAATAAAAAATAACATTATAATAACATAAATGGTAATAAATGCATTTAGTTTGTATTGTTTATACAAAATATTTAGCAGAATTGAATTAAGGTTTTTTCATAATTTGATAAGATATTAACATAATAAATTATAATAGATATATAGTTTCTATTTTTAATATGAACTATTTTACAAATCGAACTCCTGAATATTTATTTTTTTATCTAAAGAATTAATTTTGCTTTGATGAAATTAGTTTCGTGGATATTTCAGAAGCATACAATTAACTTCTGCTTTTTACTACTTTTAAGACAAGTTAAAGTATCTTTCGTAATTCATTTGACCTTTTTCTTGTCCTCTCTCCTCAGCTGAAAGAAACTAAAAGACTAATTTCATTCGTTAATCAATATTTATACATTCACATTAAAATTAACATCGTTCAAGCATCAATATATAAGGTCTCGCTTTGCACGTAATGTATTATTGAGGGTCAGATAATGTTCAGTTCTGAATTTCTTGAAGTTCAAAGGTTGCTCAGGAATGGCAGAGGCAATGGACAATGACAATAAACTAGCAAGACAATGCCCTAGAGACTGATGGTCCCGAATTATGCGTGTTCGAATTGTGTGATGCTACATTTTTACGGTCGCGGGTTTTGAAAAATAGATTTTCTATATATAATTCAGGTTACCGATTATAAATTGATTAACGTTCATGCAACTACTTTCTTTGGGATAGTGATATATTTAAACATTTCAATACATACAGTTATCAAAATAAATAAGACATCTATGTACATCAAACAAGCCTTAAATATTTTTAATAATGTGAAAATCACTCGTATCGCATGAATCCTGCAGTGCGTGAACCTAGGTCACCGATTATAATTTCTGATGAACTCTCTTTGGGATAATGATAAATTGAAATATTTCATTATATAATCTTATCAGAATAAGACATACACGTATATCAATTAGATATCCACGTATATCAAACTAAAAATTCTTAATATAAAAAAAAAGACTTATGTCATGAAACCCGCGGTGTATGTCTGAACCTCCAATTAAATGCATATCGCTCATCTTGCTCCTCCTTTTACAAATGTCTCTCTTTTCAAACAAACGTTTTGCTTCAAGTCGCCGAGAAGAGATCTCTGGGAAAGTTTTGCTCCAAAGCTTTTACTGCTTCTTTGACTCGTTGAGCGAGAGTAATCCTTGCATTGGGAGATCCGGACGAAAATGAAGAGAAGGAAATAAGAGTGAGGAACGCGAGGAGGGGGAAAAATAGCTGGAGAAAGGAGGAACAAAATCCGTTGGAAAAAATGAGCGAGAGAAACGTTCTTGAAGATTAAGACATGAAAAATATGGAGGACAGACGTAATCAAATGTAGGAATCAGAACAAGAAACGTTAGAAGATATGGAGTGAAATTGAAATAAAATAGAAGAGAAATGAGAGAGAGAGAGAGAGAGAGAGAGAGAGAGAGAGAGAGAGAGAGAGAGAGAGAGAGAGAAACACACGCATTATATATATATATATATTTATATATATATATATATATATATATATATATATATATATATATATATATATATACATATATATATATATATATATATATATATATATATATATATATATATATATATATATATATATATATATATATATATGTGTGTGTGTGTGTGTGTGTAGACTTTGAAAATCTCTAAAATATCTGATTTCGCTTGTTGATACAAGAATACTTCCAAGTTATTTCTTTTCTCTCTCTTGGATATTCTTCCTCTTGCATTAGTTACTCTCGTTCCTTCTCTTTCCTTGGGAGCAATGCATATGAAGAACAGCAGAGAGGAAGCCACTTAAACCCTGTTTACCGAAGCTTGCGAAAAAAAGAAAAGAACGAGAGGTTTCTTAATACCTTTGTGTTTGTCAAGGCCTTCGACAGAAGGAGCTCACGGCGAAGACTAACATTTTCTTCTCTGACAAAAATCATCGAAGAAGAGAATTGGGACATGCAGGGCTTGAAACTAACTTTTACTGCTGACATCTAATGCTTTCATATGTTACGTATCAGTCTTCTAACTTCTGTACAATAGGGACAAACAGTGCATGAAAATAACCTTTACTGCTGAAATCTAACGCTTTCATATATTACATATCAGTCTTGGACATACAGTGCATGAAAATAGCCTTTAACTTTTGTACAATAGGGACAAACAGTGCATGAAAATAACCTTTACTGCTGAAATCTAACGCTTTCATATATTACATATCAGTCTTGGACATACAGTGCATGAAAATAGCCTTTAACTTTTGTACAATAGGGACATACAATGCATGAAAATAACCTTTACTGCTGAAATCTAACGCTTTCATATATTACATATCAGTCTTGGACATACAGTGCATGAAAATAGCCTTTAACTTTTGTACAATAGGGACATACAATGCATGAAAATAACCTTTACTGCTGACATCTAACGCTTTCATATATTACATATCAGTCTTGGACATAGTGTACGAAAATAGCCTTTAACTTTTGTACAATAGGGACAAAGTGTATGAAAATAACCTTTACTGCTGACATCTAACGCTTTCATATATTACATATCAGTCTTGGTCATACAGTGCATAAAAATAGCCTTTAACTTTTGTACAATAGGGACATACAGTGCGTGAAAATAACCTTTACTGCTGACATCTAACGCTTTCATATATTATGTATCAGTCTTCTAACTTCTCTAGAATAGGGAGATACAGTACATGAAAATAACCTTTACTGCACACATCTAACACTTTCATATATTACGTATCAGTCTTCTATCTTCTCTACAATAGGAACATACAGTACATGAAACCAGCCTTTAATGCTGACATCTAACGCTATCATATATTACATATCAGTCTTCTAACTTCAGAATACGGACATACAGTACATGAAACCAACATTTACTGCTGACATCTAACGCTTTCATATATTACGTATCAGTCTTCTAACTTCTCTAGAATAGGGACATACAGTGCATGAAACCAACATTTACTGCTGACATCTAACGCTTTCATATATTACGTATCAGTCCTCTAACTTCTCTAGAATAGGGACATCAAGTACATGAAAATAACCTTTACTGCTGACATCTAACGCTTTCATATATTATGTATCAGTCTTCTAACTTATCTACAATAGGGGCAAAGCACATGAAAAGAACCTTCACTGCTGGTAACTAATATTTTCACAGATTATGTCTTCTAACTTCTCTATAATAGGGACATACAGTACATACAACTAACCTTTATTTCTGGCAACTAAAGCTTTCTTAGATTCATAGATTATGTACCAGTCTTTTAATAGAATTATTTTCAGTTAATACAGCGGGTTATTAACATGAAAAAAGATGCAACAATAGTGTAAAATGCTCAATCTTTTTTTCGAAATTCTCTCAAATCTGCAAAACACAAAAAGAAAATTTCATTGCTAGTAGCTTGAACTACCTAGAAATAAGCCCTAATTCTATTTATGAGACGTTGTGCAACAATAATAAAAATATGTTTTTATTTGAATAAATTTAACTATTGTGAAATGAATAAACATACGCGAGTATACATAGTAATCTATGGATTACAAAAATCTCAAAATTATTAGCTTATGCAAATTTTTTTTCTAATATAATTTTTATTTTACTTATACATCAATGATTTTCCATTATCAACCGACATGAAACCGAAATGAAGACAGATTATAGTAAATTTTCATAATTTAGGGAAGGATACTGTACATTGCAAAGTGAAAAAACCTCTGGTAATAAAATCACATTTATCACTTTTTCCAATATATGAACAATAATATTAGCTTCCTTATATGAGGATATATAAGAACTTTTTCAGAAAAAAAGGGAATAATGCTATTTTTCAAGAAATGACACATATGTATTTTTACTTGGTTATAGTGAAACTAAAAAAGTAAAATTTGAATATAAAAAAGGTTAACCAATTGAAATCAATGTATAATTATGAAAATATAAAATGAAAACATGTCTGATACGCAAATCGAAAATAAAACCAATAAATAAAAAATCTTAACAGCAAAGGTAACTGCAATAAATGAAAAAAAAAAAATACATATCCAGGACCCCCGAAAATGGAAACGTGTGAGAGAAGAAATTCTTAACAGTAACGGGAAGAAACTGCAATAAATAACAAAAAATAATACTTATCCAGGACCGCCAAAAATGGAAAAGTGCGGGAGAAGAAATTCTTAACAATAACGGGAAGAAACTGAAAAAAAAAAAAATACTTATCCAGGACCCCCGAAAATGGAAAAATACGAGAGAAGAAATTCTTAACAGTAACAGGAAGAAACTGCAATAAAAAAAATCTACTTATCCAGGGCCCCGAAAAGGGAAAAGTGCGGGGGATAAAAGTAGAGTTGCTCTCAAGTCTCGGACAATCGAAGCGAACAGGAAATTCAGGTCTGTTTATACGTGTGTTCGTGGAACAGTCTGTGAGCGACCCCAGGCAGGTCAAGTATGTTGTCTCCGACTGTAGTCCGCCATTG
>NC_090727.1:58322403-58329903 GCF_036898095.1 Palaemon carinicauda | reverse complement strand
ATATTATATACATCTATATAAATTATATATATATATATGTATACATCTACACACACACACACACACACACATATATATATATATATATATATATATATATATATATATATATATATATATATATATATATTACTTTGTCAAAACAAAATAAAAATCTTAAATAGGTAAGAGACTCCAAAAACATAAATTCTTGTAAAAACATTCAAAAGCTAATGAGAAAACTTCAGCAAGTCTAAGATAATCTTAATGCCAGTGCTGCTATATAATCTGAGCTAGAAGCCTCTTGTTTTCATCGTAAAAACTACTCTTAACTACCCTCGTTTCAGCCTTCCCTGTTGTTTAAACGGCTCATCGTTTGCATAACTGGATTTTAGCTAAATTCTCCTAAAGTGGTTGGCTACAGCAGCGTTTAGAAAACATATATGTATAAATAAAAACATGTGTTATACTGTGTGTTGTGTAAACACATATGTATAAATAAAAGCGCAAGCATATACTGTATGTATGTACGTAGATATATATATATATATATATATATATATATATATATATATATATATATATATATATATATATATATATATATATATATATATATATACTGTATATATATATATATATATATATATATATATATATATATATATATATATATATATATATACATACTGTATATTTATATATATATATATATATATATATATATATATATATATATATACATATATATACTATATATATATACTATATATATATATATATATATATATATATATATATATATATATATTTTTGGGCTCAAGCCATGTCGTCCTGATGGAAGTTCCTATAGGGTAGCTTCCTAGGGTATATTACAACTACGGCGATATTCCCAGAGAATTTACCTTAAGGTACCAGAATTCTAACTCCTGGAGCGAGTATCCCTCGTGAAAGGGATATCGCGACATATCAGAGGACGTATTCTAGACACGTCACATGGCAATCTACGACCTGAACAGAGATTCGTCTCGTAGGAGGGAGATTGACGAGATACGAATTCGGGAAAGAAAAAGGGGAGCCGCTCCCAAGGCTTCCCTATCCCCCGATTCGTATGCGTGCCTGGCGCCAATCCTGGCGCCATCTGTATTCCTTTTTGCGTAGCTTAACAACTCGGTGTTTTTTCCTGTTTTTCTCGCAAATCTTGGATTTATTCAGCTTTTCATGGCTTCTTCGTCTTCGTTGACCTCGAATAAGTTGAGTATAGTGTCTGTTATGTATAAATGTAGGCTCTTGGTAAAATTTTGAGTGATTAATAGGATTAATCTTTGATACAAGAGCCGTAGCCTACCAGAGGTGTCCTGGACACTGTCACTCGCTAGGTATAAATTAGTTAGTCAGAGTGACATTCCTGGTTGTTTTGCTTAATAAAATTTAGCTATTTAGCTTTACATAGGATTTCCTTTCGTGCTTAGTATTATTTGGCGAAGTATTCGCCATTCTGGCCTACGCTAGGCCATGTAGCCTAGTCGTTTGGTCCTAGTACTTAATGCATGATTATGGTTTTTCCGAGTGTAATTAAAATTTTATTGAAGCTTTAGGCTATATTTTATACATTTTAGACTGTGTGGAATATTTCCAAGATTGTATACGTGAGAGTTTCGGTGAATTAGGTAATCGATTCTCTTGGTGCCTAGGCTAATTGCTTATGGAGCCTTAGTATACTTTATTATACTCCCCGGTTGCTTTCTTTTCTTCGGAGAAGGTATGCAATCCCTTTCCCTCTGTTTAAGCCTTGGGCTTATCCCTAAGTGGTTTTTTCCGAATTTATTTTCGATAAAACTATACTAGGGTGTTACTGTACCTTCCTGTTCCAGCAGAGTCTGGTTCAAAGAGGGACAGAACAACAGAGTTTTTAGTCTGAGTCCGTGTTGTTTGGCTTGGGGCAGAGTCTCCCTCGCTGACCTAACACTTACAAAGGGAGCTGAGCTCCCTTAGGTCACTGTCGAAGGTTTCTGTAGTTATGATTCCTTCTTGTGTGATCGACCAGACTAAGTCCTGTTGCTGTTCTCGGGGAGGATAAATCTTCCCTTGGGAGTTGCAACGCCTTCCTTGCTTTGGTGCTCTGGAAGCTGGCAGGTATTATACTACTGCGCTGGCCCTTTCCCTTAGATCTCCCTTAGGCTAAGACAGAGTTCTTGGCTGCGGGTGATCTGTCACTAAAGCAAGGTTGGCAGGACCCTCTTGTCCCTTCCCCCTCTATCTCCGTAATGGCCTAGCCATTACTGTACTGTACCTTGCCGGCCGGCAGAGCTGGCCGGCAGGGGTATTACTGTACCATATGTCATTCTACTTCTGGACCTAGTATAGGTTGGGATATGGATTGACTAAGCCCATTGCCGGCCGGCAGAGACGCTGGACGGCAAGGGTCTTATGTTTTCGAGTGCTGCCCGGACCTCTCTTGGTCCCTCATCCATGCGGCAGAGCCGGACGGCATTGGTCAAGGAAGCCTGAATTAAGTTTCTCCCCTTCCTTATATGCACTCTTTCGGTTGCCGGGCTTGGGGGGTTGTGTACACTCTTATCCCGGCATCCATTCTATTTTCTTCTAGTGCTGTACCTGTCCCGGCAGCCGGCCTATGAGGCCGGCTGCCGGCCTATGAGGCCGGCAGCCGGGCAGGTGTAGTCTTCTGGTTCTTTTGCTGCCGGCTGGCATCGGTCTTGTACCTTTGCCGGCCGGCTTATGTCAGTCCTTGTCTGCCGGTCACCAAGAGTGTGGCCGGCAGCTGGGTACTATTTTGTGTAGTTGCTGGCCGGCAATCATTGCCGGCCAACACTGGCTGTTGCTGGCCGGCAGCTGCTGCCGCCGGCACAGGCATTTGAACCAGAGGGCTGCCGCCCTATAGCTGTTAAGTAGTATACTTTAAAGCTAATTGTGGTGTGTGCCGGCCGGCAAAGGCAGGCCGGCACACATCCTCCTATACTGTACTAGTATTCTTCTGTATAGCATATACAGTAAGAAGAAAACTATAGTAAAAGTTTAGGTACAGCACTGTATCTTCTAACACTATTGTGTTTTCTTACACAGCCCTTTGCTGTTGCCCTCAGACAGGAAGCAGAGTTCTTCCCCGTCTATTATCCAGGATTTTTAAAATCATTGCCTAGGTGTGAGCTCCACCTGTTTCCTCTGGAAACCTTGCATTGGTTACTCTAGTAGAGATAAACCATTTTTGATTTTATTATCTGGAAGGCTGCAATAATGGGTTGTGAAGGAAACACAAGTGTGTGTCTTTCATTTATGAATTGTTATGCTATACTATGCATATCCAGTGATACATAGTTCACTTGATACTCAAGTGACCCCAAGGTCCATGAAATGTTCATGGTAGTGGCTAAGTCTCACTTAGCCACAGTGACGAAGGACCTTTATAGCTTCGTCAAGGCAAGGAGAGCTTGCAGGGAGTTCGTGTTCACCGGGGCTTCGGTGAGACACGAGCCAAGGAAGTTAATCTCCTCCAACATTTGGGGAAAAGACCTTTTCCCTACCGATGTGGTCAAAGAGGTTGTTGATAAGGCCGCCGTGGAGAATAGAAATCTTCTCCAGAAGTGGGGCCTGGCTATCAAAAGAAAATCTTCCCCGGATGAGGGTCCTCAACCAAAGAGGAAGAATATGAAGACTAGGCTACCATCTCGGCCAGCCAAGCCTTATAGACAGCAACAGCAACTGCAATTGCCTTTGCCTCCAGTGCCCCAGATGGTGGCACAAACCCCGACTGCCTTTCAGTGGGTACCCCAGGCGGTGCCAGGTCAGTCAACCACATTCGCCC
The DNA here is from genome assembly GCF_036898095.1 of Palaemon carinicauda. Taxonomy (NCBI): domain Eukaryota; kingdom Metazoa; phylum Arthropoda; class Malacostraca; order Decapoda; family Palaemonidae; genus Palaemon; species Palaemon carinicauda. The sequence continues at coordinate 58,326,101 of NC_090727.1, read as the reverse complement.
CAACGTTCGAAGGACAGTCTTCTTCCTTTCGTGCAAAACCTAGAGGAGCAGCCAGAGGCTCGTCTAGGCGCCCCTCAAGGGGAAGGGGATTCAGAGGTGGTCGTGGTCAGGGAGGCAAGACCTCAGGACGGCAGTCCAAGTGAAATGATACCGGTAGGAGGGAGACTGATGAAATTTTGGGATCGCTGGACCTTCGATCCCTGGGCCCAAAGCCTACTCAAGAATGGACTGGGTTGGAGCTGGTACAGCACTCCACCCCCATGCCTTCGGTTTTTCCAACACTCCACCCCCATTTTGGAGGAGTACGTTCAAGAACTGTTGGAGAAAAATGTGATCCGAAAGGTGAAGTCCATCAAATTCCAAGGGAGGCTGTTTTGTGTTCCCAAGAAAGACTCGGAAAAGCTCAGAGTCATTCTGGACTTGTCACCACTCAACAAGTTCATAGTGAATTGCAAATTCAAGATGCTAACACTGCAACACATAAGGACCTTACTGCCCAAGAGGGCATACTCAGTCTCTATAGACTTGTCAGACGCCTATTGGCACATTCCAATCAGCCGTCGACTCTCCCCCTACCTAGGGTTCAGGCTACAACGGAAACTGTACGCCTTCAGAGCCATGCCATTCGGGCTAAACATAGCCCCAAGGATTTTCACGAAGCTTGCGAGCGCAGCTCTCAAACAATTACGCCTAAAGGGAATTCAGGTAGTAGCCTACCTGGACGACTGGCTGGTGTGGGCAGCATCCGAGACCGAATGCTTGCAAGCTTCCAGTCAGGTGATCCAGTTCCTAGAGTACCTAGGCTTCAAGATCAACAAGAAAAAGTCTCGACTTTCTCCATCCCAAAAGTTCCAGTGGCTGGGAATCCACTGGGACCTTTTGTCACACAGTTTCTCCATCCCAATGAAGAAAAGGAAGGAGATAGCGGGCTCTGTCAAGAGACTTCTAGATTCCGAAAGGATATCAAGACGCGAACAGGAGAGGGTACTAGGCTCTCTCCAGTTTGCTTCAGTGACAGACCCAGTGCTAAGAGCACAGCTAAAGGATGCAACCGGAGTTTGGAGAAGGTATGCATCAAACGCGCGAAGAGACCTGAGAAGACCAGTGCCGCCTCGGCTACGTACTCTTCTCAGACCTTGGTCCCAAGCCAGACATCTAAAGAAGTCTGTTCTTCTTCAGCCACCTCCCCCGTCGTTGACGATTCACTCAGACGCCTCAAAGGAGGGATGGGGAGGTCACTCTCATCGGAAAAAAGTCCAGGGGACTTGGTCCAAGCTATTCAGGACCTTTCATATAAACTTTCTAGAAGCTATGGCAGTGCTCCTTACCTTAAAGAAAGTCTCCCCGCGTCACTCGATCCACATAAGATTGGTGACAGACAGCAAGGTGGTTGTGAGATGCTTGAATCGACAAGGGTCGAGGTCACCACCTCTCAACCAAGTGATGTTAGCCATTTTCCGATTGGCGGAAAAGAAGAAGTGGTACCTGTCGGCAGTTCACCTTCAAGGAGTCCGCAATGTGACAGCGGACGCTCTATCCAGGTTCACACCGATAGAGTCGGAATGGTCCTTAGACGCAGGATCATTTTCCTTCATTCTGAATCAAGTCCCAGAACTGCAAATAGACCTCTTTGCGACGAAAGACAACAAGAAGTTGCCCCTGTACGTGTCCCCGTACGAGGACCCCTTAGCGGAAGCAGTGGACGCAATGTCCCTCGACTGGAACAGATGGTCCAGGATTTATCTGTTCCCTCCTCACAACCTTCTGTTGAGGGTCCTCAACAAACTGAGATCCTTCAAGGGGGTAGCGGCAATAGTGGCCCACAAGTGGGCGAACAGCATGTGGTTCCCCTTGGCGTTGGAACTACAGATGAAGTTCGTGCCGCTACCACATCCAGTTCTGACCCAGCGAGTCCAGAAGTTGACTGTCTGCGCTTCATTACAGAAAACCCAGACCCTGCAGCTCATGATTTTCTCGCCCTAGCGGTGAGAAAGCGCTTCGGGATTTCGAAAGCCAGCATAGACTTCCTAGAGGAATACAAGTGCAAATCGACTAGAAGGCAATATGAGTCATCTTGGAGAAAATGGGTGGCCTTTGTAAAGGCAAAGAATCCGTAGGAGATCTCAACAGATTTCTGCTTATCTTTCTTCATCCACCTCCATGGCCAGGGATTGGCAGCTAACACGATTTCAGTGTGTAAATCGGCTTTGATGAGACCCATTTTATTTGCCTTCCAGATCGACCTAGGTAACGAGATCTTTAATAAAGTTCCGAAAGCCTGCGCTAGGCTCAGACCTTCAGCACCTCCAAAGCCCATCTCATGGTCTTTAGACAAAGTTCTTCATTTCGCCTCCTTGTTGAGCAATGAAGAATGTGCATTAAAGGATTTGACGCAAAAAGTTATTTTCCTATTTGCACTCGCGTCCGGGGCCAGGGTTAGTGAGATCGTAGCCCTCTCGAGAGAGGCAGGTCGTGTTCAGTTCCTGGATGGGGGGGAGCTGAACCTGTTTCCGGATCCTACGTTTCTCGCCAAGAATGAGTTACCCACCAATAGGTGGGGTCCCTGGAGAATCTGTCCTCTGAAAGAAGATGCATCTCTATGTCCAGTAGAATGCCTAAAGGTCTATCTTCGTAGAACTTCAGACTTCAAGGGTAGTCAACTATTCAGGGGAGAAACATCAGGCTCAAATTTATCTCTGAATCAACTCAGAGCGAAAATGACATATTTTATTCGCAGAGCGGATCCTGACAGTACACCCGCAGGTCACGATCCGAGGAAAGTTGCCTCATCCCTAAATTTCTTTAATTGTATGGATTTTGAACATCTCCGTTCATACACGGGCTGGAAGTCTTCCAGGGTGTTCTTTCGCCACTATGCGAAGCAAGTAGAGGAACTTAAGAGATCTGTGGTAGCAGTGGGTCGTGTAGTTAACCCTACTGTTTAACTCTGCGAGGAACAGTGGTCTTAATTGGGACGATTAAGTCCAGGGTGAGTGTGTAGGTACATACTGTACTACAAACTAAATGAGGGCACCAAGTGCCCATATAGACTGTTCCTTCCTTCAAAGGTGAACCTTGCATAAGTTCAGACATGTGTGCCAAGCGTTTCTAACGCTAATGTGATTGATTTGTAATACAGATTTTTTATGACTTGATACCTTGGTATCTCATTAAAGTGGTGTTTAATGGTTTTTCTTTCAGATAAACAAGTTCTGTTTACTATCATACTTATGCTTAAAGTTTTGGGTTACCCTCTTTTATATAAATATATATATTTGTTGTTAACCTGTCTGTTTATTATCTGTCAATAAACTTGTTCTTGAGAACCTTGCGTCTCTTTCACCTGTGTCAATTTATTGGTATAATTGAGCATTTTAATTCTATGTATCTTATCTGGGATAATTCTGATAGAATTGTTCTGTTTTGCAAGCTATGTTGCATTGGTTTATGTAAGTCCCCTAATGGGAGGACTCCGTCCCATAAAGGGACGAGGGCGGTTTTATTAGTTTCTTCCTATGCGGATATAAACCTTTGTCCAATACAAGTATTGTGCGGATGACTGGTCAATATATTGACGCAGTGGTTCTATACAAACTATGCTTTACTTAATATAGGGCGAGACCACTATATTAGCTTGCCTGGTATTCATACATAGATATATGTACTCTTCGAGACTTTCCAGAGTCTAGTAGGACTCT
>NC_090727.1:58312403-58317403 GCF_036898095.1 Palaemon carinicauda | reverse complement strand
TTCAATTACTTTATTTCATTGCTTAAGTGGAGAGAGAGAGAGAGAGAGAGAGAGAGAGAGAGAGAGAGAGAGGGAGAGAAAAATCACTTTGTATAAAATAAGGTTTTAACATTGATAAAACCAAAAGTTGATCAGAGCTGACTTAGATTAACCCGGTCCATAATGAACTTGATATTATGACATGAAATTGTGACTTATGTATTCTGAGTGCAGGATTATTTCTTAACCGCTCTGCCGGTGTCCCAAGCAGTCTGTTAGAATAACATGCAAATGTTGAAATAAAATATGAAATCACAGAACGGATAAACCTTTGATGATCTCGCTCACACGCTGCATGAAAAGATAGTTCTTGTTTGAAACATGACTTGTATACGAAGTAATTCAGGTCTCCAGTGAGGCAAGTTGCAAATAACATGGACTTAAGTGCTAGTTGAGTATAGAAAAAAAAACACATACAATCTATTCTCTTCCTCATCATCATCATCATCATCATCATCATCATCATTATTATTATTATTGTTACTAGCTAAGCTACAACCCTAATTAGAAAAGCAAGATGCCATAAGCCAAAGGGATCCAGCAAGAAAAAAAATAGCCCAGTGAGGAAAGGAAATAAGGAAATAAACGATATGAGAAATAATGAACTATAAAATATTGAAAAAGCAGTATCATCATCAAAACAGTTACTTCATATATAAACTATAAAAAGACTTATATCAGCCTGTTCAACATAAAAACATTTGCTGCAAGGTTGAACTTTTTGCAATAATTTCCTTTTACTATAAAATGATCAATTATTGCAACTTTAAATTACGAGGAATACTGTGGTTATATCTTTCTTAGAAGAGAAAATGCGAAAAATTATATAATTCATAAAATTACCTGAAATTGAGTTAAAAGATTTCTCAACTTTTTGATCACTTAGATCTCCGCGTGAATTATATATCAGAGTCATAAGTCTAACTTTCTTAAAACATTTCTGTAATGTACTGCCCCTCCCATAAGATTCTCTGTCTGTTAGACGTCTGTCTGCCTGTTTGACGTCTGTCTGTCTGACAGTCGTCTGTCTGTCTGACAGTCGTCTGTCTGTCAGACTTCATATCTGTCAGATGTATGATAGACTTCTATCTGTCAGATGTATGATAGACTTCTATCTGTCAGATGTATGATAGACTTCTATCTGTCAGATGTATGATAGACTTCTATCTGTCATATGTCTGATAGTCTTCTATCTGTCAGATGTCGGTCAGATGTCTGTCAGACGTTTGTCTGTCTGTCAGACGTCTGCCTGTCTGTCAGACGTCTGTCTGTCTGTCTGTCAGACGTACGTCTGTCTGTCTGTCTGTCAGACGTACGACTGTCTGTCTGTCTGTCAGACGTACGTCTGTCTGTCTGTCTGTATGTCTGTCTGTCAGACATCTGTCTATCTGTCTGTCTGCGTCAGACGTCTGTTTGTCTGTCTGTCTGTCAGACGTCTGTTTGTCTGTCTGTCTGTCAGACATCTGTTTGTGTGTCTGTCTGTCAGACATCTGTTTGTGTGTCTGTCTGTCAGACGTCTGTCTATCTGTCTGTCAGACGTCTGTCTGACGTCTATCTGTGTCTGTCAGACGTCTGTCAGACGTCTGTATGACGTCTGTATGACGTGTATCTGTCTGTTGTCAGACGTCTATCTGTCTGTTTGTCAGACGTCTATCTGTCTGTCTGCCAGACGTCTATCTTTCTGTCTGTCTGTCTGTCTGTCAGACATCTGTGTCTGTCTGTCTGTCTGTCAGACGTCTGTGTCTGTCTGTCTGTCTGTCAGACGTCTGTGTCTGTCTGTCTGTCTGTCAGACGTCTGTGTCTGTCTGTCTGTCAGACGTCTGTGTCTGCCTGTCTGTCTGTCAGACGTCTGTGTCTGTCTGTCTGTCTGTCAGACGTGTGTGTGTGTCTGTCTGTCTGCCGTTTATCAATGATGGGCATTTTTTTAAAGATATCAATGGTTTGGTATTGTCTTTGCGGGGAGAGAGAGAGAGAGAGAGAGAGAGAGAGAGAGAGAGAGAGAGAGAGAGAGAGAGAGAGAGAGATTATGTATGTTACAGGTCTGTCTGTCAGACGTCTGTGTCTGTCTGTCTGTCTGCCAGACTTCTATCCGTCTGTCTGCCAGACTTCTATCTGTCTGTCTGTCTGCCAGACTTCTATCTGTCTGTCTGTCTGCCAGACTTCTATCTGTCTGTCTGTCTGCCAGACTTCTATCTGTCTGTCTGCCAGACTTCTATCTGTCTGTCTGCCAGACTTCTATCTGTCTGTTTGACGTCTACCTGTCTGTCTGCCAGACTTCTATCTGTCTGTCAGATCTCTCTCTCTCTCTCTCTCTCTCTCTCTCTCTCTCTCTCTCTCTCTGTCTAGCAGAATCAATAAGAATTTCAATTACCCATCTTTATTTGATTTACTTTAGTTTCATTCCAAATGGGGTTCAATAACGAATAACTGACACCATAAAAAAATAACTACACACTATAATTGAAAGAGTTTTGATGCTAGAAAGTTTATTGTATTGCATTAAGCAATATCTCAAAAGGAACAGGATGTCTCCATTACTGTCAATAAATTATTTCACACCGAGTAAGGAGATTATTAAATATACATGTCACATTTGGCATTCTATGAAGAATAATTACACTATGTGAATATGAAATACACATAAATAATACACAGAACTTAATGTCACAGACGGTAACAAACATTAAGTAAACAAATCATGAATTGACATTTCAATTGTTTAAATATATGAATACATATAGTTGGAAATACGTTGCAATAAGCATTTATTTTCTAAGAACAGGTAGTAAAGAGGATATCGAGGAAACTCGTTTATAATTGCAAATGCAAATTGAAAGGACATTTATCTTAAGGATATCTTTCTACAATAATATTGGTTAACTTGGAAGGAAATTTAAGTGAAGGATATATTCCAGCAATAATATTGATTAACTTGAAAGGACATCTACATAACAGTATATTTCAACAATAATATTGATTAGATTTAAAGGACATTTATCTAAAGTATATATTTCTACAATAATATTGATCAACTTGAAAAGACACTTAACTGAAGGATATATTTCTACAATGATATTGATTAACTTGAAAGGATATTTATCTAGAAAATATATTTCAACATTAATTTTGATTAACTTCAAAAGGACATTTAACTAAAGGATATATTTCAACAATAATATTGATTAACTTGAAAGGACAGTTAACGAAAGCATATATTTCTATAATAATATTGATTAACTTACAAGGACATTCAACTAAAGGATATATTTCAACAATAATATTAACTTGAAAGGACATTTAACTAAAGGATATATTTCAGCAATAATACTGATTAACTTGAAAGGACATTTATCTAAAGCATATATTTCTACAATAATATTGATTAACTTGAAAACGATATTTATCTAGAGAATATATTTCTACAATAATATTGATTAACTTGAAAGGAAATTTAACTAAAGGATATATTTCAACAATAATATTGATTAACTTGAAAGGACATTTAACTAAAGGATATCTTTCAACAACAATATTGATTAACTTGAAAGGACATTTAACTAAAGGATATATTTCAACAATAATATTGATTAACTTGAAAGGACATTTAACTAAAGGATATATTTCAACAAAAATATTAACTTGAAAGGACATTTATCTAAAGCATATATTTAAACAACAATATTGGTTATAAAGAAAAGATCGTAACACAAGAACACGACATACATCCATCCTTTCCGAGTGAAAATACCTTTAACGTGATGAAAGTGTTTGCAAATAGCAGTGATCAGGGCTGTGCTAGTTAGGGTCATCCATAGTAAGATGGTTTACTGTTGAGCTATCAAACTAAAATCTTCTGCTATCACCAATCAGCATTGGCCAGCTTGGTGATGAAAACTAACCAAACTTCATATATGAATTGGCATGTCAGACGCATTTGACCCTACTGTGGACTAGAAAGGGCCGCATTTGTTGTTGTTTAAATACACAAACATTATATATATATATATATATATATATATATATATATATATGTATATATATATATATATATATATATATATATATATGTATATATATATAATATATACATATATATATATATGTATATATATAATATATACATACACACACACATATATATATATATGTAATATATATATGTACATATATATATATATATATATATATATAATATATATATACATATATATACATATATATATATATACATACATACATATATATATATAACACACATTATATATATATATATATATATATATATATATATATATATATATATATATATATGCTGTCGTGTGTGCAAGTGTGTGTGTGTGTGTGTGTTTACTTCACAAAATCTATGCAATTTCGTAGTAACTAAAATTCAGTGTTTCAAAACGAAACTAAATTCCTGCTTCCAGGCGAATGTAACACACAGGCGGAAAAGGAATGCATTATTCACCAGAGGAAATTTATGTTGCGGGTCTGGAGTCAAAGACTGATTCCCTTTATCACGATCCAAGGAGAATTTTCCAAGGATATTATCGAGAGCTGCTTTTTATAAAAAAAAAAAAAAAAAAAAAAAAAAAAAAAAAAAAAAAAAAAAAAAAAAAAAGACATTTTGTAATGGTACCGTTGAACACAAAAGCGGTTTATCAATGATGGGCATTTCTTTTAAAGATATCAATGGTTTGGTATTGCCTTTGAGAGAGAGAGAGAGAGAGAGAGAGAGAGAGAGAGAGAGAGAGAGAGAGAGAGAGAGAGAGAGAGAGAGAGAGAGAGAGAGAATTAGTTGAACCATATGATGGGCATTTGTTTAAAGGATAGTAACATTTTGGTATTGCATTTGAGAGAGAGAGAGAGAGAGAGAGAGAGAGAGAGAGAGAGAGAGAGAGAGAGAGAGAGAGAGTGTGTGTGTGTGTGTGTTACAGTTGAACCATATGATAGGCAAGTTTAAA
>NC_090727.1:58304851-58309851 GCF_036898095.1 Palaemon carinicauda | reverse complement strand
CTGCTTGCTGGTCATGATTGTGCGGGCCCTGCTTGCTGGTCACAATTGTGCAGGCCCTGCTTGCTGGTCACAATTGTGCGGGCCCTACTTGCTGGTCACGATTGTGCGGGCCCTGCTCGCTTGTCACGAGTGTGCAGGCCCTATTCGCTGGTCCTGATTATACGGGCCCGGCCTGCTGGTAACGATTGTGTGGGCCCTGCTTGCTGATCACGATTGTGTGGGCTCTGGTCGCTGGTCACGATTGTGCGGGCCCCGCTTACTGGTCATGAGTGTGCTGCCCTACTTGCTTGTCACAAGTGTGCAGGCCCTATTCGCTAGTCCCGATTGTGAGGGCCCTACTCGCTGATCATGTGTGTGCAAACCCTACTCGCTGGTCACGAGTGTGCGGGCCCTGCTCATGGGTCATAATTGTGCGGGCCCTGCTTACGGGTCATAATTGTGCGAGCCCTGCTTACGGGTCATAATTGTGCGGGCCCTGCTCACGGGTCATAATTGTACGGGCCCTGCTCGCTGGGAAAGAGTGTGCGGGCCCTGCTCGGTGGTTACGAGTGTGGAGGCCCTACTTGCTGCTCACGATTGTGTTGGCCCTACTTGCTGGTCACGATTGTGTTGGCCCTACTCGATTGTTACGATTGAGCGAGCCCTGCTCGCTGGTCATGAATGTGGAGGCCCTACTCGCTGGTCACGAGTGTGGAGGCCCTATTCGCTGGTCACGATTGTGGTGGCGCTACTCGCTTGTCACGATTGAGCGAGCGCTACTCGCTTGTCACGATTGAGCGAGCCCTGCTCGTTGGTTATGAGTGTGTGAGCCCTGCTCCCTGGTCATGAGTTTGCAAGCCCTGCTCGCTGATCACGAGTAAGGAGGCTTTACTCGTTGGTCATGAATGTGTGGGCCTACTCCCTGGTCACGAGTGTGGAGTCCCTACTCGCTGGTCACGATTGTGGTGGCGCTACTCGCTTGTCACGATTGGGCGAGCCCTGCTCGTTGGTTATGAGTGTGTGAGCCCTGCTCCCTGGTCATGAGTGTGCAAGCCCTGCTCGCTGGTCATGAGTGTGCAAGCTCTGCTCGCTGGTCACGATTGTGCGGGCCCTGCTTGCTGGTCACAATTGTGCAGGCCCTGCTTGCTGGTCACAATTGTGCGGGCCCTACTTGCTGGTCACGATTGTGCGGGCCCTGCTCGCTTGTCACGAGTGTGCAGGCCCTATTCGCTGGTCCTGATTATACGGGCCCGGCCTGCTGGTAACGATTGTGTGGGCCCTGCTTGCTGATCACGATTGTGTGGGCTCTGGTCGCTGGTCACGATTGTGCGGGCCCCGCTTACTGGTCATGAGTGTGCTGCCCTACTTGCTTGTCACAAGTGTGCAGGCCCTATTCGCTAGTCCCGATTGTACGGGCCCTACTCGCTGATCATGTGTGTGCAAACCCTACTCGCTGGTCACGAGTGTGAGGGCCCTGCTCATGGGTCATAATTGTGCGGGCCCTGCTTACGGGTCATAATTGTGCGGGCCCTGCTTACGGGTCATAATTGTGCGAGCCCTGCTTACGGGTCATAATTGTGCGGGCCCTGCTCACGGGTCATAATTGTACGGGCCCTGCTCGCTGGGAAAGAGTGTGCGGGCCCTGCTCGCTGGTTACGAGTGTGGAGGCCCTACTTGCTGCTCACGATTGTGTTGGCCCTACTTGCTGGTCACGATTGTGTTGGCCCTACTCGATTGTTACAATTGAGTGAGCCCTGCTCGCTGGTCATGAATGTGGAGGCCCTACTCGCTGGTCACGAGTGTGGAGGCCCTATTCGCTGGTCACGATTGTGGTGGCGCTACTCGCTTGTCACGATTGAGCGAGCCCTGCTCGTTGGTTATGAGTGAGAGAGCCCTGCTCCCTGGTCATGAGTGTGCAAGCCCTGCTCGCTGATCACGAGTAAGGAGGCTTTACTCGTTGGTCATGAATGTGTGGGCCTACTCCCTGGTCACGAGTGTGGAGGCCCTACTCGCTGGTCACGATTGTGATGGCGCTACTCGCTTGTCACGATTGGGCGAGCCCTGCTCGTTGGTTATGAGTGTGTGAGCCCTGCTCCCTGGTCATGAGTGTGCAAGCCCTGCTCGCTGGTCATGAGTGTGCAAGCCCTGCTCGCTGATCACGAGTAAGGAGGCCTTACTCGTTGGTCATGAATGTGTGGGCCTACTCCCTGGTCACGAGTGTGGAGGACCTACTCGCTGGTCACGATTGTGGTGGCCCTACTCGCTTGTCATGTTTGAGCGAGCCCTGCTCGTTGGTTATGAGTGTGCGAGCCCTGCTCGCTGGTCATGAGTGTGCAAGCCCTGCTCGCTGATCACGAGTGTGGAGGCCTTACTCGTTGGTCATGAGTGTGCAAGCCCTGCTCGCTGATCATGAGTAAGGAGACCTTACTCGTCGGTTATGAATGTGTGGGCCTACTCCCTGGTCATGAGTGTGGAGGGCCGACTCGCTGGCCATGAGTATATGTATGTATGTATGTATGTATGTATGTATGTATTATATATATATATATGTATGTATGTATATATATATATATATGTATGTATGTATGTATATATATATATATGTATATATATATATATAATGTATGTATGTATGTATATATATATATATATGTATGTATGTATGTATATATATATATATATGTATGTATGTATGTATATATATATATATGTATGTATGTATGTATATTATATATATATGTATGTAGATATATATATATATATATTATATATATATATATATATATTATATATATATATATATATATATATATATATATATATATGTACGCATATATTCTTTTGCAATATAGATAATAATTCATCTGTGACATAAACTTCACGAATGTGTAAGATACTTTAGTAACATCCGAAAAGAAAAAAAAAAAGATACAAGAAGAATTTTCATATGAATCTGCGTTAAAACTATAAAATGAAAAATGCTATAAAAAATCCTCAACATTAATTCTTTAGTGGAAATGCTTAAAGCTCAGTCTCTCCCGGGAATAAACATTTCAAATGAAATTGCGTAAGGAATTTATTATTCATTCAATGTGGTCTTAAATCTCGTTTAAAAAAAGAGCATCGCGTGCCAAGAGATGCGCATAACCCTTGAATATGTATTAAATAAAAGTGGCAGAAAATTATTAAATAGGTTTGTCAGTTTCCTTTTTTAAACTGTGTGATCTTTAGAAAGGGGAAATTCATATCTGCTCTAGATTAGTTGAATAATAACTATTTCATACAAGATTTTTTTTCTTTAAAGAGACAATTTGCCATTCTGGTAGATATCAAAAGCGCAGAATGCCTATCCCAAAAGGTTGTTCATAATTTAAAATATTGGAGAAAACCTTGTCAATTTAGTGCCATTATATCTACACACAACTAAACAAGAAAACAATATAGATATAAGCACACATACACTATATTTATAAACATATATATATATATATATATATATATATATATATATATATATATATATATATATATATATATATATATATATATATATATATAGAGAGAGAGAGAGAGAGAGAGAGAGAGGTGGTGCTCTATACACACACAAACACGGACCACCTCTAGGAATTGTTAATGAATATACGCGCTTTGGACAAACAGTGTTTCCCAGAACATGAGACTGAAATTAAAAGGATAAGCATGGAATAAAGAACCTTTGGTAAACAAAATGAGATTATGAAATGTAAAACGTCACTCTCTCTAAAAAGAAAAGTATTTAATCATTTGGCCCTACCACAATTAACTTTGGCATCACGAACTTTTCACCCTTGCTACTACCGCTTGTTGCTATCATTCGAATCAGCTGAAAAAAAGGTTTTTTGAAGCAACAGATGAACTATAAAGGCATCCTCTTCTCTCCATATCATCCTTCACCTTATCTCGCCATCTAATTCTTTGCCTCTCTATCTTCTCCCCTGAACAGATTCCTTCTAAGCCCTCCTTGTTACCTCCCTATCACTACCGCTTGTTGATATTCAAATCACCTGAAAAAAGGGTTTTTTGATGCGACGGAACAACTATTTTCCCCAAAAGAAACTTAATAAATTTCGCGAAAGTATACAAACCGTACATGAAACTGTAGAAAATAGATATAAACGACTCATCAGAGTCTAGTATAAGAGAAAAATAGCTGTGCAGTGCTGTTGCCACATATTAGAGGAGAGAGGAGAGAGAGAGAGAGAGAGAGAGAGAGAGAGAGAGAGAGAGAGAGAGAGAGAGAGAGAGAGAGAGAGGAGAGAGTCTTTGATATATTTGAAAAATTATTCCGAGTAATTCAAATATAGTAACGCACAATGAGTAATCTCTACACCCTTCTCCTCATCTACACTTCTCTCCCCCTCTCCCTCTACACCTCTCCCTCTATACCCCTATCTCCCTCTATACCCCTATCTCCCTCTCCCCTTCTTTTTACACCTCTCTCTTCTCTCCTTCCCTGTACACTCCTCTCTCCCTCTCTCTCCCTCTTTCTCCTTCTCTTTCCCTCTCTTTCCCTCTATAACCTCCCTCCCTCTCCCTTATTAATGAGAGGGAAAAGGGTTTTCTTGAATACAAAATTATCTGTAATCCAAGTCACCTGATATCACGAAACGCACAATCACACAGACTCCTTAACGAATTTTACTTGACCGCCAATAGATGGCGTCAGAGGCACAAAACAATGTGGGAGATTTCCAAGAAGAACTCACATACAAACTTTGGAGCTATCCATGTAAGTTACGCTTGTTCTGAATAGGTACGAAAAATGTCTGCAGTAATTAGAGAGATTTCAGAAAAAAAAACTCTCTCCCGGTTCAAGGAATGTAACAGGTGAACATTTGCAGCGAATTAATATTAATCAGAAATGTAGTTTCCAGCCATAATAATATCACTAGTTCCTACAGAATATGAAATGACAGGCGAGTTTTAAAAAGGTTATCTTTCTGAATAATTTATGAATTATTTCTGTCATATTTGTTTTGTAG
>NC_090727.1:58289851-58294851 GCF_036898095.1 Palaemon carinicauda | reverse complement strand
TGGAAATGTGGGAGGTTGGGCTGTGGCACCCTAGCAGTACCAGCTGAACTCGGCTGAGTTCCTGGTTAGGCGGGAGGAACGTAGAGAGTAGAAGTCCCCTTTTTTGTTTTGTTTCTTGTTGTTGTCGGCTACCCCCCAAAATTGGGGGAAGTGCCTTTGGTATATGTATATATGTATATATGTATATATGTATATATGTATATACATATACATATACATATATATATATATATATATATATATATATATATATATATATATATATATATATATATATATATATATATATATATAATGTAGACTTTGAAAATCTCGAAAATATCTGTCTGATTTCGCTCGTTGTTACAAGAATACTTCCAAGTTATTTCTTTTCTCTCTCTTGGATATTCTTCCTCTTGCATTAGTTACTCTCGTTCCTTCTCTTTCCCTGGGAGCAATGCATATGAAGAACAGCTGAGAGGAAGCCACTTAAGCCCTGTTTACCGAAACTTGCGAAAAAAAAAAGAACGAGAGGTTTCTTAATACCTTTGTGTTTGTCAAGGCCTTCGACAGAAGGAGCTCACGGCGAAGACTAACATTTTCCTCTCTGACAAAAATTATCGAAGAAGAGAATTGGGACATGCAGGGTATGAAACTAACTTTTACTGCTGACATCTAACGCTTTCATATATTACGTATCAGTCATCTAACTTCTCTAGAAAAGGGACAGATTACATGAAAACAACCTTTACTGCTGACTTCTAACGCTTTCATATATTACGGATCAGTCTTCTAACTTCTCTACAATAGGAACATACAGTACATGAAACCAACCTTTAATGCTGACATTTAATGCTTTCATATATTACATATCACTCTTCTAACTTCTCTACGAAAGGGACATACAGTACATGAAAATAGCCTTTACTGCTGACATCTAACGCTTTCATATATTACATATCAGTCTTCTAACTTCTCTAGAATAGGGACATTCAGTACATGAAACCAACCTTTAATGCTGACATTTAATGCTTTCATATATTACATATCAGTCTTCTAACTTCTCTACAAAAGGGACATTCAGTGCAGGAAAATAACCTTTACTGCTGACATCTAACGCTTTCATATATTACGTATCAGTCTTCTAACTTCTCTAGAATAGGGACATACAGTACATGAAACCAGCCTTTAATGCAGACATATATCGCTTTCATACATTACGTATCAGTCTTCCAATTTCTCTCCAATAGGGACATACAGTACATGAAACATTTACTGCTGACATCTAACGATTTCATATATTACATATCAGTCTCCTAACTTCTCTACAATAGGGACATACAGTACATGAAAATAGCCTTTACTGCTGACATCTAACGCTTTCATATATTACGTATCAGTCTTCTAACTTCTCTATAATAGGGACATACAGTACATGAAAATAACCTTTATTGCTGACATCTAACGCTTTCATATATTACGTATCAGTCTTCTAACTTCTCTACAATAGGGACATACAGTGCATGAAAATAACCTTTACTGCTGACATCTAACGCTTTCACAGATTATATATCTGTCTTCTAACTTCTCTACAATAGGGGCAAAGCACATGAAAACAACCTTCACTGCTGGTAACTAACATTTTCACAGATTACATGTGTCTTCTAACGTCTCTAGAATAGGGACATAGTACATGAAAACCAAGTTCACTGCTGGCAACTAATGCTTTCATAGATTCATAGATTATGTACCAGGCTTTTAATAGATTTATTTTCAGTTTATACGAAGAGTTATTGATATAAAAAAAAAAATGCAACAGTTAAGTAAAATGCTCAGTCTTTTTTCGAAATTCTCTTAAATCTACAAAATACAAGAAGAAAAATGCATTGCTAGTAGCTTGTACTGCCTAAAAATAACCCCTAATTCTATTTAGGAGACTTTGTGCAACAATAGTAAAAAAAATGTTTTCATTTGAATAAACTTAGTGTGAATTGAATAAACATGCACGAGTATATAAAGTATTCTATGGATTACAAAAATCTCAAAATTATTAGCTTATGCAATATTTTTTTCTAATATAATTTTTCTTTTACTTATATATCAATGATTTTCCATTATCAACCGACATGGAACTGAAATGAAGATCGATTATAGAAAATGTTCATAATTTACGGAAGTATATCATACATGGTAAAGTGAAAAAACCTCTGGTAATAAAATCCCATTTATCACTTTTTCCATTATTTGAACAATAATATTAGCTTCCTTATATGAGGATATATAAGAACCTTTCCAGAAAAAAAGTGGGAATAATGTTATTTTTCAGGAAATGAAATATATGTATTTTTACTTGGATGTAAAACTTAAATATAAAAAGGTTAACCAATTGAAATCAATGTATAATTAGAAAAGATATAAAATGAATACATGTCTGATACACGAAACGAAAATAAAACGAATAAATAAAGAAACTTAACACCAACGGTAACTGCAATAAATGAAAAAAAACTATTTATTCAGGACCCCCAAAAATGGACAAGTGCGAGAGAAGAAATTGTTAACAGTAACGGGGAGGAACTACAATAAATGAAAAAATCTACTTATCCAGGACCCCAGAAAATGGAAAAGTGCGAGAGAAGAAATTCTTAACAGTAACAGGAAGAAACTGCAATATAAAAAAAAATACTTATCCAGGACCCCAGAAAATGGAAAAGTGCGAGAGAAGAAATTCTTAACAGTAACAGGAAGAAACTGCAATATATAAAAAAAAATACTTATCCAGGACCGCCAAAAATGGAAAAGTGCGAGAAAAGAAATTCTTAACAGTAACTGGAAGAAACTGGAAAAAAAAAAAAATACTTATCCGGGACCCCCGAAAATGGAAAAGTGCGAGAAAAGAAATTCTTAACAGTAACTGGAAGAAACTGGAAAAAAAAAAAAAATACTTATCCGGGACCCCCGAAAATGGAAAAGTGCGAGAAAAGAAATTCTTAACAGTAACAGGAAGAAACTGCAATAAAAAAAATCTACTTATCCAGGACCGCCAAAAATGGAAAAGTGCGAGAGAAGAAATTCTTAACAGTAACGGGGAGGAACTGCAACAAATGAAAAAAAAAATTACTACTTAATTAGGACCCCGAAAATGTGAAAGTGCGAGAGAAGAAATTCTTAACAGTAACGGGAAGAAACTGCAATAAATGAAAAAAAAAAAATTACTTATCCAGGACCCCCGAAAATGGAAAGGTGCGAGAGAAGAAATTCTTAACAGTAACTGGAAGAAACTGGAAAAAAAAAAAAATACTTATCCGGGACCCCCGAAAATGGAAAAGTGCGAGAAAAGAAATTCTTAACAGTAACTGGAAGAAACTGGAAAAAAAAAAAAAATACTTATCCGGGACCCCCGAAAATGGAAAAGTGCGAGAAAAGAAATTCTTAACAGTAACTGGAAGAAACTGGAAAAAAAAAAAAATACTTATCCGGGACCCCCGAAAATGGAAAAGTGCGAGAAAAGAAATTCTTAACAGTAACTGGAAGAAACTGGAAAAAAAAAAAAAATACTTATCCGGGACCCCCGAAAATGGAAAAGTGCGAGAAAAGAAATTCTTAACAGTAACAGGAAGAAACTGCAATAAAAAAAATCTACTTATCCAGGACCGCCAAAAATGGAAAAGTGCGAGAGAAGAAATTCTTAACAGTAACGGGGAGGAACTGCAACAAATGAAAAAAAAAAATTACTACTTAATTAGGACCCCGAAAATGTGAAAGTGCGAGAGAAGAAATTCTTAACAGTAACGGGAAGAAACTGCAATAAATGAAAAAAAAAAATTACTTATCCGGGACCCCCGAAAATGTGAAAGTGCGAGAGAAGAAATTCTTAACAGTAACGGGAAGAAACTGCAATAAATGAAAAAAAAAAAATTACTTATCCGGGACCCCCGAAAATGTGAAAGTGCGAGAGAAGAAATTCTTAACAGTAACGGGAAGAAACTGCAATAAATGAAAAAAAAAAAATTACTTATCCGGGACCCCCGAAAATGTGAAAGTGCGAGAGAAGAAATTCTTAACAGTAACGGGAAGAAACTGCAATAAATGAAAAAAAAAAAATTACTTATCCGGGACCCCCGAAAATGTGAAAGTGCGAGAGAAGAAATTCTTAACAGTAACGGGAAGAAACTGCAATAAATGAAAAAAAAAAAATTACTTATCCGGGACCCCCGAAAATGTGAAAGTGCGAGAGAAGAAATTCTTAACAGTAACGGGAAGAAACTGCAATAAATGAAAAAAAAAAATTACTTATCCAGGACCCCCGAAAATGGAAAGGTGCGAGAGAAGAAATTCTTAACAGTAACTGGAAGAAACTGGAAAAAAAAAAAAATACTTATCCGGGACCCCCGAAAATGGAAAAGTGCGAGAAAAGAAATTCTTAACAGTAACTGGAAGAAACTGGAAAAAAAAAAAAAATACTTATCCGGGACCCCCGAAAATGGAAAAGTGCGAGAAAAGAAATTCTTAACAGTAACTGGAAGAAACTGGAAAAAAAAAAAAATACTTATCCGGGACCCCCGAAAATGGAAAAGTGCGAGAAAAGAAATTCTTAACAGTAACTGGAAGAAACTGGAAAAAAAAAAAAAATACTTATCCGGGACCCCCGAAAATGGAAAAGTGCGAGAAAAGAAATTCTTAACAGTAACAGGAAGAAACTGCAATAAAAAAAATCTACTTATCCAGGACCGCCAAAAATGGAAAAGTGCGAGAGAAGAAATTCTTAACAGTAACGGGGAGGAACTGCAACAAATGAAAAAAAAAAATTACTACTTAATTAGGACCCCGAAAATGTGAAAGTGCGAGAGAAGAAATTCTTAACAGTAACGGGAAGAAACTGCAATAAATGAAAAAAAAAAATTACTTATCCGGGACCCCCGAAAATGTGAAAGTGCGAGAGAAGAAATTCTTAACAGTAACGGGAAGAAACTGCAATAAATGAAAAAAAAAAAATTACTTATCCGGGACCCCCGAAAATG
>NC_090727.1:58254851-58269851 GCF_036898095.1 Palaemon carinicauda | reverse complement strand
AAAAAATAAGCTATTTTACGTGTGAATAGCATTCGTGTGTTTTTTTTTTATAAAGGAGATAAACATCCTTTTTTTACGAAATTGAATTTTTTCTATTGTTACTCTATATATTTCTATTGGCATAGTTAGGTTTCTATAAAGCATAAAGGTAAGAATAAGACAATTCATAAAATTAAAAAATTTGTGGGTTATTTTATGCACAAGTTTTTCATCAACTTAATTCTATATTTTTCTATTGGTAAGATCAGATTTCTATGAAGCATTTAGATAAAAATCTGACAAAGAAAAATAATATAGATATTGGATCATTTTATGCATGATTTTTTTAAAAATTTATTTATTAATCTTATTCCACAGTCTTCCCTCTGTTTTCACGTGGCTTAGGTAACAGAGACACGCACGAAAATAGAGAACCTGCAAATGCTTTCTTCCTTAGGGTAGGTTGTTCTCAACCTACCAGTTCACTGCCCATTGCCAACACATACATAAGGGCATACGTACAGTACACAGTAACTCTACACATGAGTCATTGCCATACTTATACAAATACTGTATCAACAAACAACGGCACTTATTGATATTGTAATGTATATCACTATAAATCATGTATAATACTCTCACTACAGTACATCTTGATTAGCTAAGGTAACATGGCATATCGCTTGTAAGTGATCGCTGCTTTCGGCACGTAAACTCACACCATTCCAGCTCACCGTACACGTAGCCTATCTATATTGCTGTACTATAAAGTACTGTATTTCGCATACAGTACTGTACCTTTACTTTATTATTAACAATGATACACTAACTTGAAAAAAAAAAATAATAGTACAAACACCATTCATTGTTTTCATACAAAATTCTACACAGTAACAAGTCGTGAAGCATGATGGAATTCTTGAGGTATCACTCTTCAACTACTATTAACTGTACAAATCACAGCTATAGAGTATATACAAGAGGTACTACTTACACAGGTGTTGAAAGTAGACAAATACATTCATTAGTAATGTGCAGTACAGTAATAATCTGGATAAATGCAAAAGTACAGTATGTATCTACATACCGTACTACTGTAAATTCAAAAGTACAGCATGTAAGTACTTACCGTACTACTGTAAATAAAAAAATAAAGTACAGCATATATGTAATTATCGTACTACTGAGAATACAAAAGTAAAGTATGTATGCGCATACCGTACAACTATAACTACAAAAATATGGTACATAGTGATCATGTATGTACATATTGTACTAAATACAAAAGTATCTCTCATAGCACTATTTACAAAAAGAAAAATATTACAGTACAATTCACAACATATGACATAACTCACTGGAAAATATTCTTTAAAAGGCAAAGTTGGTGAGGTGGATTGAGAAAAGGCTGTGCAATTACAAATGGATGAACAATGAAGAGACGTTAACTGGATGTCAAGACACGTCCTACATGGACAAAGTCATCACTGTTTGCAACGAAGACGCCTTAAAATGAACCAGTCAAGGGTAATATATAAAAATAGTATACAATATAGTAGAATTGAACCCTATGTGCGTTCAAGTATATGCACTTGAAGCATTAAAAGATTGAACTGTTTAAAAAGGCTGTACACATAATTAATGTAATTTAAACCTTGAACAGTATGGAAATAATTTGCTGAAAAATATCTTGTCATTCTGTCAAGGGAGGAGGATCATCTACACCATAATCGTCACTCGGCTCCATCGTGGCTTCCGGAGGGGATGCCACAGGAGGGGTTGCTTGAGGAGTGGTTTCAGGCTCAGGAGAATCCGTGGATAGAGGAATGATGATGATGGTGGTAGCTCAGGCTAAGGCTCAGGGTGGTGGTGGTGGTGGTGGCTGTTTCTTGTGACAGGGGGAAGAACATTGTTATGCCCAGCTGCTTCGCTGATTTCACCTCATCCAAGATACTCTTGAAACCAGCAAAAGTCTTATCTATGTAATGTATGAACTTCAGGACACATACCACTGAATGAGCCATGCTCTATTCCCTTGGCTAAAAGTCTTCCACCTACCGTGCCATCTATGCCAAATACTGGAGAGTGATGCCTTCATCCTCTTGTCAGGTCTATCGGTCTCCTCTTCGTCTTCACACGCTGAACAGAATAATTCGGGAAAGGTGCCACTTTTTCATTGTCTGAAGAGTCCGACTCCAGGTAATTTTCTAGTTTGAGGCCAAAAATTCTGTTTAAACTTGTGAAACCAACCTTTGCTGGCTTGGAAATGCATATACAAGGATGTGGTGTCTTGACTGATGGATGGCTGAGTTTTAGCTTTCCTGAAATGGGAGAGCGGAGACTGCTTTTCTCTGGATGGCATGCAAGCCCAAGGCAAATCCTTTCTGATGCTGATCCTCAATCCACAGAAAAATGATATTTTCATAATAAAATAAATTTTTGAATATACTTACCCGCTGGTTATATAAAAGAGCTGAAGTCCCTGACGCCAGGGCAGAAAATTCAAATCTCGCGCTATCGAAGATACGCCAGGTGTACCAACCGCACCCTACCGGTAGAACAGGTGGAACTACACACCAACTCCAGTTCTTCCATGCCTCATAGCCATACCATAGGTAGTCTCTAGAGGGGAGGAGGGAGGGTGTTAAATTTATATAACCAGCGGGTAAGTATATTCAAAAATTTATTTTATTATGAAAATATCATTTTTAAATATAAAACTTACCCGCTGGTTATATAAAAGAGCTGATTGACACCCCTTGGTGGCGGGTCAGAGACAGCTACATACAGAAAATTCACTTAAGGGTTACATACAATAAACTTAAGCAGTTCTCACCTGATAAGGAAGCTGACAACAATGATACTCTGCCTCATTTCGTCCGCTATCCTTAAGAGATCCAGTAATCCACTCGGGCTGAAAATCTCTAGGAGCTGTCAAACGGTACAAACACCTATAACATGACAGGACCTCAACCAATACCCTTGTTCCGGGTGCACTCAAGGAACAAATTGACCACCTAGCCAAATCAAAGATTGCGGAAGACTGACGCCCAATCTCCACAAACAACCATAAAAAACGAGTTCCAAGAGATAGAAAAGGGGTATTAGGAAAAAAGGGAACGTAGTGGTAGATCATTCACCTACTATCGCATTAGCAGCTATAAAAGGACCCAACGTAAAAAGGTCCTCATAGCGAGTCTGAACATTCTTCAAATAATGGGATGCAAAAACAGACTTACTTCTCCAAAATGTTGTATCCATCAGACTTTGCAGAGAACGGTTCTGTTTAAAGGCCACTGAAGTCGCTACCGCTCTGACTTCATGTGTCTTGACTTTGAGGAGCCTCTGATCCGACTCATCACACTGAGCATGAGCTTCTCGAATCAACAATCTAACGAAAAAAGACAAGGCATTCTTGGACATGGGCATCGAGGGTTTCCGAACTGCACACCACAGAGCGTCTGAGTTACCTCTCAGATTCTTAGTTCTGTCCACATAACACCGTAGAGCTCTAACTGGACAGAGAACCCTTTCCAATTCATCGCCAGCCAAATCCGAAAGGTTAGAGATCTCGAAGGATTTGGGCCATGGTCGAGAAGGGTTTTCGTTCTTGGCCAGAAACCCCAGTTGCAAAGAACAAATGGCTTTCCCATTCCGAAAACCAATGTTCTTGCTTAAAGCGTGAACTTCACTAACTCTTTTCGCAGTGGCGAGGGTAACTAGAAAAAGGGTTTTCAAGGTTAAGTCCTTAAATGAAGCCGAGTGTAAAGGCTCAAATCTGTCACTCATGAGAAATTTAAGGACAACATCCAAATTCCAGGCGATGGGGGCCGTTTGAATCATCTTGGTCGTATCAAAAGACCTAAGTAAATCTCGTAGATCCTTATTATCAGAAAGGTCTAGGTTCCTGTGTCGAAAAACCGTCGCCAACATACTCCTGTAACCTTTAATAGTTGATGACGAGAAGTTATGCTTAGTTTTAAGGTCCAAGAAAAAATCTGCTATTTGGGGAAAGCGATGTACTGGAAGAGGAAATCGCGTTAGTTCTACACCATTCCCTGAACAACTCCCACTTGGACTGATACACCTTGATGGTTGAAGACCTTCTTGCCCTTGCAATTGCCTTGGCTGCCTTCTTCGAAAATCCTCTAGCTCTAGCGAGTTTTTCGATAGTCTGAAGGCAGTCAGACGTAGAGCTCGGAGGTTTTGATGATTTCGGGCCAAGTGAGGTTGTCTGAGAAGATCGGGTCTCATGGGAAGGCTTCTCGGGACATCCACCATCCATTCCAGTACCTCTGGAAACCAGCTCCTTGACGGCCAGAACGGAGCTATCAGTGTCATTCTGGTCTCCTCGTGTGAAACGAACTTCTGAATCACTTTGTAAAGGATCTTGAACGGAGGAAAGGCATAAACCTCCATGTGTGACCAGTTCATCAGAAAAGCGTCTATGTGAAAAGCTTCGGGATCTGGAACCGGAGAGCAGTAACACTCTAGTCGTTTGGTCTTCGCGGTGGCAAAGAGATCCACGAGAGGTCGACCCCATAACCGCCACAGACTCTTGCAGATGTCCGGGGTGCAGAATCCATTCTGTGGAGAGAACCTGACCTTTCCTGCTGAGTCTGTCTGCGCTCACATTGTTGACTCCCTGGATGAACCGCGTCAAAAGAGTCACCTTCCTTTCCTCCGCCCAGATGAGGAGCAGTCTTGCAATCTCGAACAGAGGCCAAGAGTGGGTCCCGCCTTGTTTCGCAATATAGGCCAGAGCTGTCGTGCTGTCCGAATTGACTTGGACTACCTTGCCCCCTGATCTGCTTTTCGAAGCCGATGAGAGCCAGATGAATAGCTAAAAGCTCTTTTTGATTGATGTGGAGAGAGGTTTGCTCCACCGTCCAAGTCCCCGAAAGTTCCTGCTTCTCTAGAGTGGCTCCCCACCCCGAGTTGGAGGCGTCGCAACACAACACGAGGTTTGGGTTCCTCTGAAGTAAAGACAAGCCTTCTTTCAGTCTGGGCTCGTTGTTCCACCACTGAAGATGAGACTTGATGGAAGTCGAGATGGGAATCCAATCCCTGTCGAGGCTGTCCCCTTTCTTCCAATGGCGGTTGAGATGAAACTGAAGAGGACGCAAGAACAACTTCCCCAGGGTCACGAACTTCTCTAACGACGAGAGAGTCCCCAGAAGGCTCATCCAATCTCTGACGGAGCAAAGATCTCTCTTCAGGAACGTTTGTACTTTTAGGAGGGCTGCTTGGATTCTCACCGACGACGGAAAAGCCCGAAAACTCCGACTGTGAATCTCCATCCCCAAATAAAGAATCTCCTGGGATGGAATGAGTTGTGATTTTTTCGAGCTCACCAGGAGACCCAGTTCTCTGGAGAGATCCAAAGTCATCTTGAGGTCCTTCAAACAACAATCGGCTGAGGAGGCTCTTATCAGCCAATCGTCCAGATACAGAGAGGCCCTGATTCCCCTCGAATGCAGCATGCTTGCCACGTTCAGCATGATCTTGGTGAACAATAGAGGAGCCGTGCAAAGTCCGAAACAAAGAGCCCTGAACTGGAAGACCTTGTTTCCGTCCATGAACCTCAGATAACGTCTGCAGCTGGGATGAATCGGAAGGTGAAAATAGGCATCCTGAAGATCTAAAGAGACCATCCAATCGTCCTTCCTCACAGCTGCCAGAACTGTTTTCTGAGTCTCCATGGTGAACGTCGAGTTTTGGACGTAACCATTGAGCACACTTACGTCCAGAACCGGTCTCCACCCCCCGGAACTCTTGGGTACTAGAAAAAGGCGGTTGTAAAAACCCCGGAGACGTAACATCTTGCACTTCCTCTATTGCTCGTTTCTCTAATAAAAGAGACATCTGTAGAAGCATGGCTTGTTTCTTGGGACCCTCTCTGTATTTGGGCGAAAGATCCACTGGATCTGTGACTAAAGGAGGATTGGTCAGGAAGGGGATCTTGTAGCCTTCCTTTAACACCTGGACGGACCAGGGGTCCGCTCCATTCCTCTCCCAAGCCTCCCAAAAGTGAGTCAACCTGGCCCCCACTGCTGTCTGAAGGAGAGGGCAGTCAGACTTTACCTCGGCCGGACTTGCCCCCTCTGCCTCTAGGTTTCCTTCCTTCTGGTTTAAAAGAGCCTCTCCCAGAGGGCTTCCCACGAAAGGACTGAGGACGAAACCCAGAAGAAGATTCCTTAGGTTTTCGAGAGGAGAATGACGGAGGCAAAACTTTCCTAGTCGAATGAGTAACTAAGTCATGTGTGGCCTTCTGAGTGAGAGCAGTAGCCACCTCGCCCACTAATTCCTGAGGAAATAAAGAATTAGACAAAGGTGCGAAAAGAAGGCCTGTCTTCTGATAGGGAGACACTCCTGCGGAGAGGAAGGAGCACATCGTGGCCCTTTTCTTGAGAATTCCAGCTGTAAACAAGGCAGCAAGTTCGTTGGAGCCATCTCTCACACCTTTGTCCAAGCAGGACATCAAATGAACCAAACCACTAGTGTCCGTTTCCGTCATATCAGAGACCCTCTTACTCAAAGCCCCCAAAGCCCAGTCCAAAAAATTAAAAACTTCGAAGGCCCTGAAAAGACCTTTAAGCAAATGGTCGAACTCTGGAATGGACCACCAAATCTTCGTCTTCCTTAAGGCCAGACGACGAGAAGCATCTACCAAACTTGAAAAATCCCCTTGTGCAGAAGAAGGAAAACTCAAGCCCAACACTTCACCAGTCTCATACCACACACTAGATTTAGAGGCTAACCTAGCGGGAGGAAAGGCAAAGGCCGTCTTGCCAAAAGCTTTCTTGGAGTCCAACCAAGAACCCATTAACTTCAAGGCCCGCTTAGAAGATCGAGAAAGAACCATCTTGGTGTAAACTGGAACCTTAGTAGCTTTACCTAAGATGAATTCAGAAGGCGGAGAACGAGGGGCCACAGGGGGTAAAAGAATCCGGGAAAATTCCAGTCAAAATAAGCATAAACTTGCGAAGGTCCACAGCATGCTGATAATGCTTCTCCTCCTCATTCTCAGAGACTTCCTCAATAGGATTATCCTCATCCGACTTTTCCTCTGGTTCGTCTTCTGGCAGTGCAGCAACAGCTGCAGCCTGAACCGAAGGAACAACGTCTGGATGGGACTGCCTGTCAAGGCCAACATCTGAGTCAATTTGGTGGGGAGAAGTAGAAGTAGATTGATGCGAAACACGGACATGTAGACGATCATCCTCAACCAACAACTGCTTAGACCGCTTAGAATTCAACTGTTGTTGAACAGAAGAACGCTTGAAAATCAGAAGGTAACTGTTGAAGATCGCCGCGAGGTCGCGTAAAGTCCGAGGACTGTTGCTGCGAGCGATCAAAGTAGTCAGGATGTCGCCGCTGTAAACCAATGTTTTGACGCGCCGCGTCCAAAAGTTGTTGCCGCGGGCGATCCACTACTTCAAATTGTTGCCGCGTCTCGTCCACTTGTCGACGCCGATGCTCTTCCCCGCGACCAGAAAACGCAAACTGGTCAACCAAAACTCTCTGACGCGACTCATCAAAATCAACCTGGCGTTGAACACTGTGAATGGGAGACCGCCTAAGTGATAACTCGTCAAGGCCATATACCATCGAACGTTTGTGCGATAACTGGTCTGACATCGAACGCCCAGACACAACGCCAACACCTGGTTGATAAGAATCCATCAACGACGAGAGTTGTTCCTTCATAGACAAAAGCGCAGTCCATTTCGGATCAACAGAACTCCTAGAAGGAAGATTCGCACTAATGTCACCACGCATTTCAGGGGAAGAAAGCCAATCCGATGGAAGAGGAGGTGCATGAATAGTTACAAGGTCCGAATCGGAAGGAATCATATCCGCACGAACACGGTGATCCGAACGTTTGGCCGGAGTGCAAGCGCTGGGAGAACGGAAACGTTCCGGTGAACCCCACGAACTACATCCTGGCCGCACAGGCGATTCCCGACGCTGTGAATCAACATGGGAGCGTTTTAAGCGGTCTCGACGCTCGCCGCCAGATCTCACTCCCCGACCCTTCATCGGAAGACGGGGATAACGTATGAACCTCCCCTTTCCTACGATGAGGTGTGAACGACCTGAGCTACGGCAACAGGAACGTTCGAGGGGACGTCTGCACGATTGATGATGCTTCTCGTTCCCTTAAGCCGTTCGACATTACTTCTCCCATGGGTTCGAGAGCTCGAAAGAGGTCTAAGGCTAGGTGAACGACAAGATCGTGCCGACGCACCCTCCGCAACACTAAACACATTATCAACACTTGTCACAACACCGAGAGAGTCACGATTCTTCGGTACCACATCAGACACTCGAGTCGACGCACCTTCCGCAACACTAACCACATTATCAACACTTGTCACAACACCGAGAGAGTCACGATTCTTCGGTACCACATCAGACACTGAAACACTTTCCACAGTTCCGATAGGATCACGGTTTTTCAATACCTTTAACTCTGAAAAGATAGTATTTCTATCGGCTGCTAAGGACTCAACTTTCTCACCAAGAGACAAAATAGCAGTAACATGTCCTTCATAGTAGGTTCCTGATCTACCACCACAGGGGAAGGAACAGGATTAGGAACAGGTAAATTAGGTAAGGTTCTATCCACAGATCGGGAAGAACTACGCCTAACTCTATCTCTCTCTAATCTCCTAACATAACGATCGTAAGTAACAAAATCATCATTAGTTAAGGAAAGACACTCATTACACCTATCATCTAATGAACAAAATTTACCCCTACATTTTACACAAATAGAAATGAGGATCAATAGATCCATTAGGAAGTCGTGTACGACAACCCTCACTAACACACCTACGCTGAGCAGGGGAGGAGTCGGCCATTTTAAAGTTAACGTGAGAGACCGACAAGCAAAAAGTAAGGGAAAAAACAATAAAGAAAATCTCAAACAAAAAGATTTCAAGATAAGAACCAAGGAAAATTAATCAACGATAGCTTAAACTCAAAAAAGAACGTTGTACATCACCAAACAACTTCCCAAGAGAGTAAAAACACGAGAGCGAACTTCTGTATGTCAGTCAGCTATGACGGCAGAGAGAAGAACTGGAGTTGGTGTGTAGTTCCACCTGTTCTACCGCTAGGGTGCGGTTGGTACACCTGGCGTATCTTCGATAGCGCGAGATTTGAATTTTCTGCCCTGGCGTCAGGGACTTCAGCTCTTTTATATAACCAGCGGGTAAGTATATTTAAAAGTAAAGTTTTCCAATCAGGCCCTTTTCCTCACTTTAGATATGTTCTTTGCACTACGTAGGGCACTGGTAGCCATGGCAGCATTAATCTTCATAGTTTTCCTTTCTATGTACCTTACTTCACTCTCGTTTACTCCAAAAAGTCTTCCTATGGCAGCATACTTAATTTTTTTACACTTATCAAAGACTTTACCCTTCTCCTTATGAGTCAAGACCTTTCTCTGACGCTTAGCAGACCCTTTGGAAGTTGAAGTCAAAGCAACTCTCTTGGAGGGGCCATGATGTATATGCTTTAGGACAAAGTGATACGTGCCCAGAAAGTGGGAGGTGCACACGCTATGACAAACTATGTGAGAATTGGTCCAATCAGCAAGATATGGTAGGTTATGGTGTGCAGAAACGGTGGAAGACATGCTGGGTGCAAAGGAGCACAGTTGGTTTGAAATCTTCAATATGCCGCAGGTGTAATAATCTCGAAACCCCAAAATTGTGAATGTTTATTTAGCAAGTTAGACGGTTCTGCGTAACACGAAAGACGGAATCTGCGAATAATAAGGGCCGACTGTATAGATTTCTATTGGCAAATTTAATTTCTATGATGTATAAAAGTTTGAATCTGAATTTTAAAAAATAAAGAAATTTTATGCATGAAAATTGCTTTATTTATCTTCTACATAAGATTTTTCTAAACGAAGACGACTAGTTACATTTCGATTATTTAGCCTTTCCAGTTTCGCATTTCATTTGAATTCTATGTTAGAAATTATGGTTTTGTAAACCCCCTGAAAATATTGTTTTAGTGAAGGAAAAAATTACCTGTTTTCTAAAGAGGAGAATTGACACTGTATTTTGTCTGTAGTGATTTATAGGATTTTGAAAAAAGCAAATCTAAGGAGTTCACAAATTTCTGGAGAGAGAGAGAGAGAGAGAGAGAGAGAGAGAGAGAGAGAGAGAGAGAGAGAGAGAGAGAGAGAGAGATGCAAATTCAACCATTCATTAGTAGAGGCTCAAAGTTTCAGAGAGAGAGAGAGAGAGAGAGAGAGAGAGAGAGAGAGAGAGAGAGAGTGAGAGAGAGAGGGGGGGGAGAAAGATGCAAATTCCACCATTCATTAGTAGAGGCTCAAAGTTTCAGAGAGAGAGAGAGAGAGAGAGAGAGAGAGAGAGAGAGAGAGAGAGAGAGAGAGAGAGAGAGAGAGAGAGAGAGAGAGAGGGGGGGAAAGATGCAAATTCCACCATTCATTAGTAGAGGCTCAAAGTTTCCTTATTTCCTTATTTCCTTATTTTTTGTTTGGGTTCCCCCAGGTCCCTCAGTATGAGGCACCTCGTATATCCACCAGAGAGTTGCTAATACATCTTCCGGTGTATTTTGCATCTTCCAGTCTTGGATGGTCTGGGATGCATCTTAGGTATTTATCGAGCTGATTTTTAAACGCATCTACGCTCACTCCTGATATGTTTCTTAGATGAGCTGGCAGCACATTAAATAGTCGCTGCATTATCGATGCTGGTGCGTAGTGGATTAATGTCCTGTGCGCCTTTCTCAGTTTACCTGGAATGCTTTTTGGCACTATTAATCTACCTCGGCTTGCTCTTTCTGATACTTTAAGCTCCATGATGTTTTCAGCAATTCCTTCTATTTGCTTCCATGCTTGTATTATCATGTAGCGTTCTCTTCTCCTTACTAGACTGTATAGTTTTAAAAATTGCAGTCTTTCCCAGTAATCAAGGTCCTTAACTTCTTCTATTCTAGCAGTATAGGACCTTTGTACACTCTCTATTTGCGCAATATCCTTTTGGTAGTGTGGATACCATATCACATTGCAGTACTCGAGTGTACTACGCACATAAGTTTTGTAAAGCATAATCATGTGTTCAGCTTTTCTTGTTTTAAAGTGTCTGAATAACATTCCCATTTTTGCTTTACATTTAGCCAACAGTGTTGCTATTTGGTCGTTGCATAACATATTCCTATTTAAAATTACACCAAGGTCTTTAATTGCTTCCTTGTTTGTGATTGTCTCATTATTAGGTCCCTTGTATGCATACACCATTCCTTCTCTGTTTCCATAATTTATTGATTCGAATTTATCGGAGTTAAATACCATCCTATTTATCTCCGCCCATTCATATATTTTGTTTAGATCTCTTTGTAGTGAGTTCCTATCTTCATCACAATTAATTTCTCTACTTATTCTTGTGTCATCGGCGACACTTCTCACTACGGAGTTTTCAACATCACAGTCTATGTCTGAGATCATAATAACAAATAGCAGTGCAGCTAATACCGTACCTTGGGGCACACCAGATATTACCTGGGCTTCATCTGATTTCTCGTCATTTGCAACCACTATCTGTTTTCTGTTTTGCAGGAATTCTTTTACCCATTTTCCTATCTTTCCCACAATATTATGCTTTCTCATTTTTTTCTCCAATATGTTATGGTCTACCTTGTCAAAGGCTTTTGCAAAATCTAGATAGATCACATCTGTGTCTTTTTCATTTATCATATTATTGTATATGTTTTCATAGTGAGCTATCAGTTGGGTCTGTGTACTTTTTCCAGGTACGAAACCGTGTTGACCCATATTAAACAAATTATTTTTGACCAAATGGTTCACTATTTTCTTTTTTATTACCCTCTCATACACTTTCATAATATGTGATGTTTGACTAACAGGTCTATAATTGCTTGCCTCTAGTCTTGATCCACTTTTGAAGATAGGGGTTATATAAGCTAATTTATGTTTAACATATATCTCGCTCATATCTATACTCTGTCTTAGCAGTATTGCAAGTGGCTTCGCGATAGTGTTTGCAGTTTTTTTTTAACAAAATCGCTGGAACTCCATCTGGTCCGGCTGCCGATCCATTTTTAATTTCGTTTATAGCCGTGACAATATCTGCTTCATTAATATCTATATCCGTTAGATATTCAACATTTTCTTCTCTCATTTCTGTTTCATTATTCTCATTCGCAATTCTTGGCGTGAACTCACTCTTATATTTTTCTGCTAATATGTTGCATATTTCCTTTTTTTCATTCGTTAGCCGTCCTTCAATTCTTAGAGGGCCTATTTCTATTCTCCTTTTATTCATCTTTTTTGCATAGGAGTAAAGTACTTTGGGGTTTCTTTTTATATTTTGAAGTGTCCTTTCTTCTAAGTCCCTTTTTTCATTTTCTTTCGACTGTATAATCTTTTGTTCTGCATTTTCTATCTTACATTTTATTTCCCTCATTTTCCACACATTTTTTTCTTTTGCAAGATTTTTCTTCCACTTTTTAATTTTCTGAAATAAGATTCTTCTGTCTCTTGGTATGCACGTCTTTTGTTTATTGTTTTTTTTCGGTACATATTTTTCAACAATTTTCTCCAGTATTTTGTACAGTATATCCGTATTTACCTGTATATTATCACTTATAAATACATTTTTCCATTCTTTATTCAGTTCTTCATTTATTTCTGACCATTTTATATTCTTACTGTAAAAGTTATATTTTCCATATCCTTCCCAAAGTTTTGTGCTTTTATTAATTCTGTGATCACTTGCTTTGGAATGAACTATCAATTCTATGACATTGTGGTCTGAAATTCCCGTGTTATACACTATTATTTCTTTAACATAATTCACCTCATTCACAAATACTAGATCTAGGACATTTTCCTTTCTTGTTGGAATGTGGTTTATTTGTTGCATATTATGTTCTAATAGCATATCTTGAAGCTTTTCAAATTGCCTCTTATCTTCTGCGCTACTATTACTATCTTTTTTATATGTATACATACAACCACTTTCTTCTATCCGTTCTTTCCAATCCACGAAGGGAAAGTTAAAATCTCCGGATAGGAGTATATTCCAGTCTTTATGGTTTCTACATATATCATCTATTTTTTCTATTATTATGTCAAACTCCTTAGTGTTTGGGGGTCTGTAAACTACAATATTCATTATTTTTCAAATTCAAATTCTACCGCAATCAATTCACATTCTGTGTTGCTGTATTTTTCACATACTTTTCCTTGATTTATGTCTCTTCCATATATTGCGGTTCCCCCTTGATTCCTATTTTTTCTGTCTGATCTATAAGTTTGGAAACCCTTTATCTGGTCATCACTGCCAGTCTCTTGGGAATACCATGTTTCACTTATATTTAATATATCTATTTTTTCAATTTGGGTTAGTTCTTCTAAGAACTCTATTTTCCTTTTAGAGTTACTCGTGACTAAACCCTGTGCATTCATTACTATTATGGTTTGTGTTTCATCCCCATTATTTAATATTGGTAATAATATGGATTCTCCTATGCTTCCTTCCTGTTCTTCAGAGAGAGAGAGAGAGAGAGAGAGAGAGAGAGAGAGAGAGAGAGAGAGAGAGAGAGAGAGAGAGAGAGGCAGAGGCTCAAAGTTTCATATATATATATACATATATATACATATATATACATATATATACATATATATACATATATATATATATATATATATATATATATATATATATATATAGAGAGAGAGAGAGAGAGAGAGAGAGAGAGAGAGAGAGAGAGAGAGAGAGAGAGAGAGAGAGAGAGAGATTTTTAAATTCAATTATTCATTAGAAAAGGCTCATAGTTTCAGAAAATTGTAAGTTTGCAAAATCCACTTAAGTTGCCGATCAACAATAAATTTGATATACACGTTAATGATTTATAATTCATACCTATCAATCACTGTGCATTTACATTCACACATTCTAATTATCCATTCAAATGTTAGCTTGAATTTTCTTCTATGCATAATGCCCCAAAAATGGCTTTACACTAATTGTATCAGAGATTAGCCATTATTCATAATATAGAAAACCATATACAAATACGAACATCTTATATAGGTCAAGCATATTGATTACCATCCTGGAACTCCAAGCGATTTCTAAAAAGGTTCTACTAAAAATAACTTTGGCATAACTTAATTCCCCAGTGTTAATATGAATGGTGTAGTTAACCAGGCAGGGAAGATGGGGTCAATAAAGGGGAAATGGAGAAGAAAGACCAAAGGGCTAACCTGCTTTAAAGGGAAAAAACTTAATTTGCATTATTCTGCTGATGACACACGAGGTTTTAATGCTGTGTGTGTTAACATTTCATGAAAAAAACGTGCTATGTTAAGAGTATGCATCCCTACACATAAGCAGTGAAATTGTTATGCTGATGAGACATGAGGTTTTAATGCTGTGTGTGTTTAACATTTCATGAAAAAAACCTGCTATGTTAAGAGTATGCATCCCTACACAGAAGCAGTGAAATTGTTATGCTGATGAGACATGAGGATTTAATGCTTTGTGTGTTAACATTTCATGAAAAAACGTGCTATGTTAAGAGTATGCATCCCTACACATAAGCAGTGAAATTGTTATGCTGATGAGACATGAGGTTTCAATGCTTTCTGTGTTAACGTTTCATGAAAAAAAACGTGCTATGTTAAGAGTATGCATTCCTACACATTAGCAGTGAAATTGTTATGCTGATGAGACATGAGGATTTAATGCTTTGTGTGTTAACATTTCATGAAAAAACGTGCTATGTTAAGAGTATGCATCCCTACACATAAGCAGTGAAATTGTTATGCTGATGAGACATGAGGTTTCAATGCTGTGTGTGTTAACATTTCATGAAAAAAAAAAACCTGCTATGTTAAGAGTATGCATCCCTACACATATATGGAGTGAAATTGTTATGCTGATGAGACATGAGGTTTTAATGCTTTGTGTGTTAACATTTCATGAAAAAAAACTTGCTATGTTAAGAGTA
>NC_090727.1:58239851-58247351 GCF_036898095.1 Palaemon carinicauda | reverse complement strand
CTGCAGTAATCGATTATCAAGAAAATGACTTTACTCCACTGCACTAAAGTTCTTGAAATAAACAATTTTATTTTTTATTTTTCATCCAATATTTCAAGTAATCTTTCTTTCTGAATTAACTTTCACTGTACAGTTTTTTCCTTTCTTCAGTAATCGGACCAGATATATTTTCAAACTTTTTTTCCTATAAGAAATGCATTCGGAAGACTGAATGTATTCTACAGTAATAGATTATCAAGCAAGTGACTTTACTCCACTGCACCACAGTTCTTGAAATACACAATTCATTTCTTTAGGATTTTTTTTTCTTTTTTTCTTTTTTCGGTTACCCAAGTCCCATTAAAATACAAAGCTTGACATTTAATGACTTAAAGTTGTACGACTTTAAAACTCTTCAATTCCAACTCCCTGTCATTGGTTTTATGTTTATTTTGAAAATATATATTTTTTGGAAAAATAATTCCCTATGCTTTTACGGATATTTATGCTCTTTGCGGTGGGAAAAAAATCATTATAGTTTTGTAAATAAACAAAATTAATGCAGATGCCTTTGAAGTGCATTCATTAAAATTACATCTGATAAATCATTGCCTCTCTGCATTGGTTCATGAATAAAATGTTAAAATGTTATTGTTATAACTGGCCCATTATTACATACATCTTATTTCACAATTATTATTATTATTATTATTATTATTATTATTATTATTATTATTATTATTATTATTACTTAGTAACCTTCAACCCTAGACGGAAAAGCAGGATGCTATAAGCCCAGGGGCTCCAACAGGGAAAATAGCCCAGTGAGCAAAGGAAACAATGAAATAGGAGAAGTAATTAACAATTAAAATAGAAATATTTTAAGAACAGTAACAACACTCAAATAAATATTTCATACATAAACTATAGAAACTTTAACAAAATAAGAGGAAGAGAAATAAGAGAAAATAGTGTGCTCGAGTGCACCCTCAACAAAAGAACTAACTCAAGACAGTGGAAGACCATGGTACAGAGGCTATGGCACTATCGAAGATTAGAGAACAATGGTTTGATTTTGGAATGTTTTTCTCCTAGAAAAAGAGTCAAGGGTCAAGTGATGTTATAAACCAAAACGATATGGGGAAATTAGCTGATACAGAACTGAAAACTAAATAAAAAGATATACATTAAATTTGGCTGTATTATGATATATTGATTGGTAAGTCCTTTTCAAAAGGAAGCAAATGGTTAGGCGTAGAAACATATATGACCCAGTCCCATGTTGCTAAACATTCAGTATGAAAATTATGATCAGCAAACTATATAAATGAAAATCAAGTTCTATTCCTAAATGTTCTTTCATGAATGTTATAAAATGTACCTACACAGGTTCTGAAATGTCTGCTATAGTTTTCTCTCATTTGAATATAACTTATCAATGACTATACTAAGACATTAGAAATAACTTGTGAAATATTTTTTACATGCAAATGTTTTTACAAGCTAACGTCCATTAACCTATAATCAATAACTGATGTCAAATACAATAATTTCTTCTATATTTAGCTTGATTTTAAAATGTTTTTACAAGTCTTCTAACGTCCATTGACTAATTATCAATACCAGACATCAAATACAATAATTTCTTCTATATTTAGCTTTAGATTAAAATGTTTTTACAAGTCTTCTAACGTCTATTGACTAATAATCCACAACAGATGTAAAATACAATAATTTCTTCTATATTTAGCTTTCAAATAAAAATAATTTTACACTAATATAACATACATTGACTTATAATCAGTAACAGATATCAAATAAAATTATTTCTTCTATATTTAGCTTTAGATTAAACGCTTTCACAAATCTTCTAACGTCCATTGACTAATAACCAATAATAGATGTCAAATTCAATAATTTATTCTATATCTAGCTTAAGATTAAATTGTTATTAGAATCTAACTTCCCTCACCTAATCAGATAATATATTCTTTGTGCAAAAATAATTAAAACATATGTTTTGATGTTCATCATTTCACATATCCTCCGACGGAGTCTTAATGAATAATTGAAAAGAAATTGCTATATAAAAAGTAAATCCTCTGCTTTTCATTACTTTGCTTTGACTTTGTAAAGAGGAACGGAACCGGATAAGACTAAAAAACTAAAGGCAGTAATGTAAAACATTACAAAGCAAAGGTTTTTTTTATTTGTTTTTTTTTTAGAAGACCCAACATCAAAGTGAAACCTGAAAAGAGAGAAAGTTAAAAGGAAACTTTACAGCTCCCACTTCAAACATTCCGGAAGATTATTATTGGAACCGCTTTTAGAAGACCAATACATCCCAAGTAATTTGTTAAGATATTTCTCATCCTTTAGTAAGAGATACGTATTTCTTTCTAAGCTTATTTTGCTATAATTTTTATAGTTTATATAGTAAATATTTATTTTCATGTTGTTGCTATTCTTAAAATATTTTACTTTTCGTTTTTTCCTTTCCTCACTGAGCTATTTTCCCTGTTGGGGCCCCTGGGCTTATAGCATCCTGCTTTTCCAATTAGGGTTGTAGCTTAGCAAGTAATGATAATTATAATAATTACGTACATACATCCATACCTCTATATAATATACATTGATATACACAAGAATAATTTATTCCTGGATGCTCTTCGCACTCCCCAAGAGAGATTAGTTCACCAAACTTTCAACTGGGCTCCACAAGGCACTAGAAGAGTTGGAAGAACCAAGCCTACATGGCTGAGGGCTAGGAAGAGTGAAGTAGATGATGATGAATGGAGAATTGATTTAAAAGCTCAAGATAGATACAAATGGCGAAATCTAGCCGAGGTCCTTTGCGTCAGTAGGCGTAGGAGATGATTATGATGATTTGTAAGCTTATTTCTAACATAAATACATACATGCTTCCATACATACACAAATACACAATTTACATTTTATAACATAGGAGGTAGCAGCAGTAGGGGATTCAGCATTATGAAGCTTCATCTGTGGTGGATAACGGGGGAGGGTGGGCTGTGGCATACTAGCAGGACCAGCTGAACTCGGTTGAGTCCCTTGTCAGGCTGGGAGGAACGTAGAGAGTAGAGGTCCCCTTTTTGTTTTGTTTCATTTGTTGATATCGGCTACCCCCCAAAATTGGGGGAAGTGCCTTGGTATATATATGTATGTATGCATAACATAGAAGTTTTTTTTTCATAAATTATTCGCAAGATCACTGGAATAAAAGCTTTAAATTTTACATTATCGGTAATTATTTAATCACACAAAACTGTAATTGCAGTAATCCCTTTCTGTGATGACTAACAAATTCTGGAGAATTGAATTATCTACCTTTTGCAAGTCAACTATTCCAGGGACGTTCACCATTGATAAAATATTAATGCTAAAGTCTGCCATTTAGGGAAGAATTGAACACGAATATAGACTGCGGATTGTTCTTCATTGGATGCGTTGACTAAAATTGAATGAACCGGGAATGCTTGAATATCTTAGACTAGTTTAAAATGTCATAGTCACTTTCTAAACTATATTTACATTTCCTTATTTTCTGTATTTCATTCTTAGATCTGTAAAAGACATATTGTCAATCACTGAATCAGTAACAATACTTTTTATTATAATTATATAATTATATAATTATATAATTATATAATCATATAATTATATAATTATATAATTATATAATTATATAATTTAATTAAATACTTAAATAATTGAATTAAATAATTAAATTAAATAATTAAATAATTAAATAATTAAATAATTAAATAATTATATAATTAAATAATTATATAATTAAATAACTAAACTATATAACTATATAACTATATAATTAAATAATTAGATAATTATATAATTAGATAATTATATAATTAGATAATTATATAATTATATAACTAGAATTATTATTATTATTATTATTATTATTATTATTATTATTATCATTATCAGCCAAGCTACAACAACCCTAGCAGGAAAAGCAGGATGCTGTAACCCCACCAGGAAAAGTAGCCCAGTGAGGAAAGGAAAAGTAAAATATTTTAATAACAGTAACAACATTAAAATAAATATTTCCTATATAAACTATAAAAAACTTCAACAAAACAAGAGGAAGATAAATTAGAACAGTGTGCCCGAGTGTACCCTTATACGAGTTAAGTAAAGTTTTATTTTTCATTCCAATATTTCAGATAGAAAATAAGTAAAATAAAAAAGTTTTCAAAATATTTTACGATTCAAGTTTAACATTCAAAACGTCATTCTAGTAAGATATAATATTGATTTGTTCCTTTTTGTATAGAGCAGTGAATCAGAGATTGTCAATGGCTGTACAATAGAATATATATTTTCATTCCAAAATAAAAAAAAAAAAAAAGTATGATTACTTTCGATACAATTTCACGGAGAAATTTCAGCAATCAAAAGTCATGATGGTTTATTAAAATATATAGTTTATTACTAAACCGTATTAAATATATTTCAGAACCGATATGTTATGTGATAAAAAAGAAGAATAAATGTTTATACATATCCCTGACTTATCAATAGTATGTTCCTATTGAATATTGCACGGATATATAATTTTTATATCCGAAACCGAAATTTGAAGGAGGTTATGTTTTCGCCCCTGTTTGTGTGTGTGTTTGTGAACTGCTTCCTGCCACAACTTTAATCGTAGAGTAATGAAACTTGCAGGGTTTAACTGTTATGTGAAAAGATGTAAATGATTAAATTTTGGAAGGTCAAGGTCGAAAGTCAAGGTCAAAGGTCAAGGTCACGGTCAAGTAAAATGTCTAATTAACGTAATCAGCCTTAAGTTTGGACAACATTGTCGCAGAGACTTCCAACTTGGATTATATTTGAGTGTATAAAAATCCACACCAATTAATACATGCTAAATTGAAAGCTCAAGGTCAAGGTCGAGAAATAAGCTTCCGTGGCGAAGGTCTACACTCTGCCCAATATCCAATGAAATACAACGATGATTTTTATTTTATTATAAATTCCTTCTAATGATGTATTTGATATCCTTTTTATGATAGCGAAGACAGAATAATATTACATAACGTCAAATAAATGAGACTGGAGCTAACGATAGAAAAGACAGAATAATGTCACACAACGTTACATAAATCAAGACTGGAGCTAACGATAAAAAGACAGAATAATGTCACACAACGCTACATATATCAGACTAGAGCTAACGATAGAGAAGACGGAATAATGTCACACAACGTTACATAAATCAGACTGGAGCTAACGATAGAAAAGACAGAATAATGTCACACAACGTTACATAAATCAAGACTGGAGCTAACGATAAAAAGACAGAATAATGTCACACAACGCTACATATATCAGACTAGAGCTAACGATAGAGAAGACGGAATAATGTCACACAACGTTACATAAATCAGACTGGAGCTAACGATAGAAAAGACAGAATAATGTCACACAACGCTACATATATCAGACTAGAGCTAACGATAGAGAAGACGGAATAATGTCACACAACGTTACATAAATCAGACTGGAGCTAACGATAGAAAAGACAGAATAATGTCACACAACGTTACATAAATCAAGACTGGAGCTAACGATAAAAAGACAGAATAATGTCACACAACGCTACATATATCAGACTAGAGCTAACGATAGAGAAGACGGAATAATGTCACACAACGTTACATAAATCAGACTGGAGCTAACGATAGAAAAGACAGAATAATGTCACACAACGCTACATATATCAGACTAGAGCTAACGATAGAGAAGACGGAATAATGTCACACAACGTTACATAAATCAGACTGGAGCTAACGATAGAAAAGACAGAATAATGTCACACAACGTTACATATATCAGACTAGAGCTAACGATAGAGAAGACGGAATAATGTCACACAACGTTACATATATCAGACTAGAGCTAACGATAGAGAAGACGGAATAATGTCACACAACGTTACATAAATCAGACTGGAGCTAACGATAGAAAAGACAGAATAATGTCACACAACGTTACATAAATCAAGACTGGAGCTAACGATAAAAAGACAGAATAATGTCACACAACGCTACATATATCAGACTGGAGCTAACGATAGAGAAGACGGAATAATGTCACACAACGTTACATAAATCAGACTGGAGCTAACGATAGAAAAGACAGAATAATGTCACACAACGTTACATAAATCAAGACTGGAGCTAACGATAAAAAGACAGAATAATGTCACACAACGCTACATATATCAGACTGGAGCTAACGATAGAGAAGACGGAATAATGTCACACAACGTTACATAAATCAGACTGGAGCTAACGATAGAAAAGACAGAATAATGTCACACAACGTTACATAAATCAAGACTGGAGCTAACGATAAAAAGACAGAATAATGTCACACAACGCTACATATATCAGACTAGAGCTAACGATAGAGAAGACGGAATAATGTCACACAACGTTACATAAATCAGACTGGAGCTAACGATAGAAAAGACAGAATAATGTCACACAACGTTACATAAATCAAGACTGGAGCTAACGATAAAAAGACAGAATAATGTCACACAACGCTACATATATCAGACTGGAGCTAACGATAGAGAAGACGGAATAATGTCACACAACGTTACATAAATCAGACTGGAGCTAACGATAAAAAGACAGAATAATGTCACACAACGCTACATATATCAGACTAGAGCTAACGATAGAGAAGACGGAATAATGTCACACAACGTTACATAAATCAGACTGGAGCTAACGATAGAAAAGACAGAATAATGTCACACAACGTTACATAAATCAAGACTGGAGCTAACGATAAAAAGACAGAATAATGTCACACAACGCTACATATATCAGACTGGAGCTAACGATAGAGAAGACGGAATAATGTCACACAACGTTACATATATCAGACTAGAGCTAACGATAGAGAAGACGGAATAATGTCACACAACGTTACATAAATCAGACTGGAGCTAACGATAGAAAAGACAGAATAATGTCACACAACGTTACATAAATCAAGACTGGAGCTAACGATAAAAAGACAGAATAATGTCACACAACGCTACATATATCAGACTGGAGCTAACGATAGAGAAGACGGAATAATGTCACACAACGCTACATATATCAGACTGGAGCTAACGATAGAGAAGACGGAATAATGTCACACAACGTTACATATATCAGACTAGAGCTAACGATAGAGAAGACGGAATAATGTCACACAACGTTACATAAATCAGACTGGAGCTAACGATAGAAAAGACAGAATAATGTCACACAACGTTACATAAATCAGACTGGAGCTAACGATAGAGAAGACGGAATAATGTCACACAACGTTACATAAATCAGACTGGAGCTAACGATAAAAAGACAGAATGTCACATAACGTTACATAAATCAGACTGGAGTTAACGATAGAAAAGACAGAATAATGTCACATAACGTTAAATAAATCAGACTGGAGCTAACGATA
>NC_090727.1:58204851-58224851 GCF_036898095.1 Palaemon carinicauda | reverse complement strand
TTTTCAGTGCACCGATTAAATCTCTCACGACTTAAAACGTAGATTGGTAGACCTGTTGCGTATACTTTGTAATAATTTATGCAAATATAAGATATTAGCATTGCTTACTACAGTAGTTGTCTATAGACCAATTCTAGAAGATATCATTTTCCTTTATATACACAAAAAAAAAGGACATTGGACACAGAAAAAAAAACAAGAAGAAGAAACCTCTCTTGTTTACGACGTCAGAAGACAGGTCAGCCAATGAATATTTTAAGAGGCTTTCTTTGTTCCATACCATCATCAAGGAAGAGCTCCTTTGCTCTTGTTATTCCAACACTAATGATGGACGCTCAATTCTTCCCTTTTGTTATCGTAAGGTAAGACGTGCACTAAAAGAAGTCTGTTTATCCAAGTGAGTTACACCGAAAAAACAATAAGTTTTTAGGGAAAGCCCAAGTCATCCATGTGAAAAAAGGGTATTTTAAAAACTATATTATCATTATTTTACAAATTTCTACATGGAGATTGGACCTTATTGAAAATAGATGATAAATAACTTATCCACACAAAATTGAGCTACTATAATAAACAGCTAAGGAATCCCATATAAAGCTTGCTGAAGAATTATTATATACTATATAAGGAATTTGCTGTGGATACCTTAACGTGGTGAAAGGGTTTGTGTATCTACACGATCAGCAAAGCTGTACTAGTCAGGAATACCACTACTAGGTTGGTTTCCTGTGAGTGATCAGACCAAAATCTCTCCCCATCGCCATTCCACCCTGGCCAGCGTGGTGATGAAAATGGCCCAACCCCAGACATGACCAAGAACATGTCTGAGGCCTTTGTCATGCAGTGGACTAGCGACGACTGCATTTGTTGTTGTGGAAGGGGTGTTAATGTGAGAATTAAAATATTTAAAGTCAACAATAGAGTATTGAACTGGGAAACTCAGATTCCTATATGACAAATACTTATAGATAAGAAAG
The DNA here is from genome assembly GCF_036898095.1 of Palaemon carinicauda. Taxonomy (NCBI): domain Eukaryota; kingdom Metazoa; phylum Arthropoda; class Malacostraca; order Decapoda; family Palaemonidae; genus Palaemon; species Palaemon carinicauda. The sequence goes on along the minus strand of NC_090727.1, from coordinate 58,223,874 downwards.
AAAAAATATATTGGAAAATATGAACCTATTCCAATTAACCTTTTAAGGAAGATAAAACGATTTTGAGACGAATTGGAAAAATGCAATTGTTCGAAAATTTTGCATTGCAAGAATATAATTAACTAAGGATATTTCATGTTTCAAATTATATATGCATAAATCCACGTGTACATAAATATACAAATATTTACATACATATCCATACATACCTACAGACATCTATACAAATACACACATGTACGTATATCGTTATAGAGTATATATATATATATATATATATATATATATATATATATATATATATATATATATATATATATATATATACAATATATATGTATATATACTGTATATACAAATATATATATACTGTATATATAAATATATGTTATATAAATATATATAATATATATATATATATATATATATATATATATATATATATATATATATATATATATATATATATATATATATATATATATATACTTGTACGTATATCCACCTACAAAAAATTTTAGCAAATAAAATTAATCCATGAAAAGTATAACGATAGACTACTTTGAACCCACATGTCCCCCCCCCCCCTCTCTCAAAACTTAAAATCTCTTCATCAATTCATCAGGTTTAGTTCCGTGCGAAAAAAAAAAAAAAGAATATCGACGCCACCAATGTGAATAACTATCAATCACGTTCTGGAGAGCAGACACTCGTAGCGCCCGTTCTTTTGGGGCTTCGCCTCCTTTGCCATGATGGATGTGTTGGAAAACTTGCTGCAAGAGGGTTTTCCAGCGCCTGTGTTCATGATGGATTCACTCGATGTACAGACTGGAACACGTTTTTGCAGAGGCTTACTGTAATGGTCATTAAACTCTGGGGGGGGGGGGGATTGTACGTGCTTTCCAACTGTAGTTAGTTTCAGACTTTGAATTTTGTATTTAACTATTCTTCTTTCATATATATTAATTATATTTGCATAGAGTTTTTGCCGAGACTTAATGTAATGGTTATTAACTCGGGGGGTTTGCCGAGACTTAATGTAATGGTTATTAACTCGGGGGGGGGGGGGGCGAATTTATAGGCACTTTCCATCTGTAGTTATTTTCAGGATTTAAATTTTGTATTAACTATTTTTCTTTGATATATATTAATTATATTTGTTTGCAGATTTAAGAAAACAGTTTTGCATAGGCTTATTGTAATTGTCATTAACTCTTGGGGGGGGGGGATTGTAGTCGATTTCCATCTGTAGTTAATTTCAGACTTTAAATTTTGCATTTAACTATTTTTATTTGATATGTATTAATTATAATTTGTTTGCAGACTTAAAAGGAAAGTTTTTTGCAGAGGTTTACTATACTGGTCATTAAACTCTTGGGGGGGGGGGGGGGGAATTGTAACATACCCATCTATAGGTATTTTCAGACTTTATATATTTACTTATTTTCCTTTAATAAATATCAATCATATTTTTTTCAGACTATTTAAGAGACAAGTTTTAGCAGGGACTCACTGTACAATTCATCAACTCTTGGGGAGAGGATGGGGGAATTTTAGGTACTTTTTATCTATTGTTATTTCAAGACTTTAAATTGTGCAAATAACTATTTTTCTTTAAAAGATATTAATCATTTTTTTTCAGACTTGTTAAAGGAAAGACTTTGTAGGGACTTATTGTACTACTCATCAACTCTTAGGGTGAACATTTTAGGTAATTTTTATTTATAGTTATTTTGAAACTTGAATTTTTGTAGCCCAGGATTTTCCTTCAATAAATAGTAATCAGATTGGCTTACAGGCCTTTTTTCATTAAGAGGTAAAGAATATATTTCCTTATGCACCAGATTTAAAATTTCAAGCAAAATTTTGGTCTTAAATTTCTCTTTAAATGGTCAGTACTAAAAATGTTCTAGTAATCTGATTATGCCTAGTTCCTAAATATCTTTGGGCACGATATTCTATTTTCTATTCATTTGATGCATTTCAACATTAATCATATTTACATTCATTATCGCAATTGTTTATGGAATTTAGATGCTTTAAAAGAATTTTCTTAGACTCGTATGATTTAAATGTTAGTTTTATAATAATATAACTAACTATGCCTATAAAAATCCGAAACTCAGTAAACAAAATCTATATCAAAAGATTAGTTTTGTGGATTGACTTCGTAATGTAAAGTGGTATAGTATCGATCTCTTAATTGTATGGCCCGTGGTAAGATCCAAGTTAAGTACTCGACTATACTTCATTTTTTAATGAGGCACATTAAAATATTAACTAAACCCATAAAAGTCTGAAATACTTCCTAAACTAAATTATATAAAAACGATACGATGCAACCTGGGTACTCAACTATACTAAATTTTCTTTAATGAGGCACATATGCACGGACTCCCACGAATGCCCTTTCAGCTCGGAAATGTTTCCTAATAGCTGATTAGTTGGACAAAATAATTCTAACCAATCAGATAGTAGGAAGCTTTTCCGAGCTAAAATTGCACTCCTGCGAGTTAGTGCAGATGCGCCTCATTAAACAAAAATGGCTATAGTCAACCCAGATGTTAAAGAGTAATAAACTCACGCAGGGTCAAGAGAAAAATGTATGAGCTTAACAACTTCACCATGAAGGAAAGTATGAATTGCAAGACTCTTCTATTGGTAACATTACTTCTAAGAAGAAGAAATTAGTGTTGTATATACATACATTACACGTTCATATACAAACACAACTTACAACCTACATACATATGATTGAATATAAGAATTATTCTTCCCCTCTTAAAGAAAAGTCTGCAAACTAATTTGATTAATACTTAAGGGAAAATTGTTTGCAAATAGCTATAGTATGGGAAATACAATCCCAACTCCCTTGGAATTAATGACTAGTACAGTAAGCCTCTCCAAAAAGAACCGAGCGTAGCCATGTAATTAACGAGCTAATGGAACAAGTTTCAACTAACTACTACGAGCTGAAGATGGAACGGTTTAGGAAAATTATATGCCCGTTTCAGAAATGAAAGCGGAGCTTGCTGTGTCCAAAAAGACACTTTCTGTCTACTGCAACGGTGCGTTTTCAAATATGACCGATTTCTGTCTACTTTGAAAAGCCATTGTTTTCTTCAATTAATCAATTACTAATCAACAAAGATCAGAATTCAATCAAGTGCACCATTGTAATTTCATGTCCCCCCTGTTTTATGTGACACCAAACCCGTTATTTCCTGTGCACTTCGTGTTTATAATTACTATTCAATTAAAAAAAAATCCTTCTAGTATACACATAACCATTTTCAGACGGACTACCCGAGTATCAAGGAAGGATTGATTGATTGATTAGGAGTTATCTGGTATCCTGACATCTAAGGTCCTTGACGCTAAAATTAAGGGAGGAGTAAACTTTTGAAATTAGCACCTAGAAAATGATTAATTGCTTAAAAAATTATTGATTTGATAACTTTGTCGAGTGAACCAGAAGTACTCTTTTAGTCTATACAGAGTTTCATGCTGATCCAGCGCTTATTAACAGTATTCAAAATTTCGTCACCCTCATAAACTAACTGCCTAAGTCATTTTCTCCACTTGTTGGGAAATCAAAATAAACCTTCTCATTTCCTAATTTTTTATATCATTGTCTTGAGCTTCAATTCACAAATTCTTAACAGAAGAATTTGTGAACTAGAATTTGTTAATTGAAGCTTAACACAATAATACAAAGAATTAGGAAATGAGTTTTTTTTTTTTTATTTCCCAACAAGTGGAGAAAATGACTTAGGCAGTTAGTTTAGGAGGGTGACGATATATTCATTTACTCTCTTTAATTACTAGTAAGATAGAATTTTGGAAAATCTGCTCAGAGGACCAATAAATTTCTGACCCATAAAATGTATCGACCAAGTTTCATGAATATCGGTTTACAAATAACTGAGGAACAATAAAAAATAAGTATACACACCAAGTACAAGAACAAAATAAGTAGTGACTTTTAGAGGCCTTCAGCTGTAAAAATGTTATTTTCCTTAGTAAAATAAATTTTTGAATATACTTACCCGGTGATCATGTAGCTGCAACTCTGTTGCCCGACAGAAAAAACCTACGGTCGGGATACGCCAGCGATCGCTATACAGGTGGGGGTGTACAACAACAGCGCCATCTGTCGAGTAGGTACTCAGGTACTTCTTGTCAACAAGAACCAATTTTCTCCTCGGTCCACTGGGTCTCTATGGGGAGGAAGGGAGGGTCCTTAAATTCATGATCACCGGGTAAGTATATTCAAAAATTTATTTTACTAAGGAAAATAACATTTTTCAATATTAATCTTACCCGGTGATCATGTAGCTGATTCACACCCAGGGGGGTGGGTGGAGACCAGCATACATGTTAACATTAGAAGCTAAGTATCCCGTATTTCATTTTAGCAGTTATTCAAAATAACAAACATAAAATTAATAAGTACCTGGTAAGGAAGTCGACTTGAACCATTACTCTGCCTTTTTAAGTACGTCTTCCTTACTGAGCCTCGCGATCCTCTTAGGATGCTGAGCGACTCCTAGGTGCTGAAGTATGAAGGGCTGCAACCCATACTAAAGGACCTCATCACAACCTCTAATCTAGGCGCTTCTCAAGAAAGAATTTGACCACCCGCCAAATCAACCAGGATGCGAAAGGCTTCTTAGCCTTCCGTACAACCCAAAAACAACAATAAAAAGCATTTCAAGAGAAAGATTAAAAAAGGTTATGGGATTATGGGAATGTAGTGGTTGAGCCCTCACCTACTACTGCACTCGCTGCTACGAATGGTCCCAGGGTGTAGCAGTTCTCGTAAAGAGACTGGACATCTTTAAGGTAAAATGATGCGAACACTGACTTGCTTCTCCAATAGGTTGCATCCATTACACTCTGCAGAGAACGGTTCTGTTTGAAGGCCACTGAAGTAGCGACAGCTCTAACTTCATGTGTCCTTACCTTCAGCAAAGCATGGTCTTCCTCATTCAGATGAGAATGGGCTTCTCTAATCAAAAGCCTGATGTAAAAAGAAACTGCGTTCTTCGACATCGGTAAAGAAGGTTTCTTAATAGAACACCATAAAGCTTCTGATTGTCCTCGTAATGGCTTTGTACGTCTTAAATAGTACTTAAGAGCTCTTACTGGGCATAGTACTCTCTCTTGTTCGTTTCCAACCAAACTGGACAGGCTTGGAATCTCGAACGATTTGGGCCAAGGACGAGAAGGGAGCTCGTTTTTAGCTAAAAAACCAAGCTGTAAGGAACATGTAGCCGTTTCAGATGTAAAACCTATGTTCCTGCTGAAGGCGTGTATCTCACTGACTCTTTTAGCTGTTGCTAAGCAAACGAGGAAAAGAGTCTTCAAAGTGAGATCTTTAAAAGAGGCTGATTGAAGCGGTTCGAACCTTGCTGACATCAGGAACCTTAAAACCACGTCTAAGTTCCAACCTGGTGTGGCTAACCGACGCTCCTTTGAGGTCTCAAAAGACTTAAGGAGGTCCTGTAGATCTTTGTTGGTGGAAAGATCTAAGCCTCTGTGGCGGAAGACTGCTGCCAACATGCTTCTGTAACCTTTGATCGTAGGAGCTGATAGGGATCTTACATTCCTTAGGTGTAAAAGGAAGTCAGCTATCTGCGTTACAGAGGTACTGGTTGAGGAAACTGAATTCGCCTTGCACCAGCTTCGGAAGACTTCCCATTTTGACTGGTAGACCTTGAGAGTGGATGTCCTCCTTGCTCTGGCAATCGCTCTGGCTGCCTCCTTAGAAAAGCCTCTAGCTCTTGAGTGTCTTTCGATAGTCTGAAGGCAGTCAGACGAAGAGCGTGGAGGCTTGGGTGTACCTTCTTTACGTGCGGCTGACGCAGAAGGTCCACTCTTAGAGGAAGAGTCCTGGGAACGTCTACTAGCCATTGCAGTACCTCGGTGAACCATTCTCTCGCGGGCCAGAGGGGAGCAACCAACGTCAACCGTGTCCCTTCGTGAGAGGCGAACTTCTGCAGTACCTTGTTGACAATCTTGAACGGGGGGAACGCATACAGGTCTAGATGGGACCAATCCAGAAGAAAGGCATCTACGTGAACTGCTGCTGGGTCCGGAATCGGTGAGCAATAATTTGGGAGCCTCTTGGTCATCGAGGTAGCGAACAGATCTATGGTGGGCTGACCCCACAGGGCCCATAGTCTGCTGCAAACATTCTTGTGAAGGGTCCACTCTGTAGGGATGACCTGACCCTTCCGGCTGAGGCGGTCTGCCATGACATTCATGTCGCCTTGAATGAACCTCGTTACAAGCGATATCTTTCGATCTCTTGACCAGGTGAGGAGGTCCCTTGCGATCTCGAACAACTTCCTCGAATGAGTCCCTCCTTGCTTGGAGATGTACGCCAAGGCTGTAGTGTTGTCGGAGTTCACCTCCACCACCTTGCCTAGAAGGAGGGACTTGAAGCTTCTCAAGGCCAGATGAACTGCCAGTAGCTCCTTGCAGTTGATGTGTAGTGCTCTTTGATCCGGATTCCACGTGCCCGAGCATTCCCGACCGTCCAGTGTCGCACCCCAGCCCGTGTCCGATGCGTCCGAGAAGAGAAGGTGGTCGGGGGTCTGAACAGCCAGTGGTAGACCTTCTGAACAGCCAGTGGTAGACCTTCCTTGAGAAGAATTCTGTTCTTCCACCAAGTCAGTGCAGACTTCATCTCTTCGGATATAGGAACTGAGACCGCTTCTAGCGTCATGTCCTTTCTCCAGTGAGCAGCTAGGTGATACTGAAGGGGTCGGAGGTGGAGTCTCCCTAACGCGATGAACTGGTCCAGCGATGAAAGCGTCCCTATTAGACTCATCCACTGTCTGACTGAACATCGGTTCCTTTTCAGCATGCTCTGGATGCATTCTTGGGCTTGACTGATTCTGGGGGCCGACGGAAAAGCCCGAAAAGCTCGACTCTGAATCTCCATACCTAGATAGACTATAGTTTGGGATGGGACGAGTTGGGACTTTTCTATATTGACCAGGAGACCCAATTCCTTGGTCAGATCCATAGTCCATTTGAGATTCTCCAGACAGTGACGACTTGACGGAGCTCTTAAAAGCCAGTCGTCCAAATAGAGGGAGGCTCTGATGTCTGCCAAATGCAGGAATTTGGCAATATTCCTCATCAGTTTGGTAAACACTAGAGGTGCCGTGCTTAGGCCAAAGCACAGGGCTTGGAACTGGTAAACGACCTTCCCAAAGACGAACCTTAGGAAAGGTTGGGAGTCTGGATGGACGGGGACGTGAAAGTACGCGTCCTTTAGGTCCAACGAGACCATCCAGTCTTCCTTCCTGACCGATGCTAGCACCGACTTCGTCGTCTCCATGGTGAACGTCTGCTTGGTGACAAAGACATTTAGAGCACTGACGTCCAGCACCGGTCTCCCCCCTCCTGTCTTCTTCGCTACTAAGAAGAGACGGTTGTAGAAGCCCGGGGATTGATGGTCCCGGACTATGACTACCGCTCCCTTTTGTAGCAAGAGAGACACCTCTTGCTGTAAAGCTAGCCTCTTGTCCTCCTCTCTGTACCTGGGAGAGAGGTCGATGGGAGTAGTTGCTAGAGGGGGCTTGCGCAAGAATGGAATCCTGTACCCCTCTCTGAGCAACTTCACAGACTGTGCGTCTGCACCCCTGTTCTCCCAGGCCTGCCAGTAGTTCTTGAGCCTGGCTCCCACTGCTGTCTGGAGAGGTTGGCAGTCAGACTCTGCCTTTTGAGGACTTGGAACCCTTCTTCTTTTTGCCACGTTGACTATCGGCACGGGTACCTCCTCTGCTGGAGGTTCTGCCACGAAAGGGCGGAATGAACCTAGACGCTGGTGTGTCCATCCTAGGTCTAGGCACGGAAGGTAAAGCTGTGACTTTACGTGCGGATGACGCCACCAGGTCATGGGTATCCTTCTGGATCAACGAGGCGGCAATCCCCTTGATCAGCTCTTCAGGGAAGAGACACTTGGAAAGCGGAGCAAACATCAACTCTGACTTCTGACATGGTGTGATCCCCGCCGACAAGAAGGAGCAAAGGTGATCTCGCTTCTTAAGAACTCCAGACACGAACGAAGCCGCAAGCTCGCCAGACCCATCCCGAATGGCTTTGTCCATGCATGACATGATGAGCATGGCAGAGTCCTTATCCGAAGGGGAGGTCTTTCTGCTTAACGCTCCCAAACACCAGTCCAGGAAGTTGAAGATCTCAAACGCACGAAAAACTCCCTTCAAAAGATGGTCCATGTCCGAAAAGGTCCAGCAAATCTTGGAGCGTCTCATAGCCAGTCTGCGGGGAGAGTCTACCAGACTTGAGAAGTCGCCCTGGGCAGAGGCAGGAACTCCCAAGCCGAGATCTTCTCCCGTGGCATACCAGACGCTAGATTTGGAAGCAAGCTTGGTCGGTGGAAAGATGAAGGATGTCTTCCCAAGTTGCTTCTTGGACTGCAACCACTCTCCCAGTACCCTTAAAGCTCTCTTGGATGAGCGCGCGAGTACGAGCTTCGTAAAGGCCGGAGCTGCTGACTGCATGCCTAAAGCGAACTCAGAGGGAGGTGAGCGCGGGGTTGCAGACACAAACTGGTCCGGATACAACTCCTTAAACAGGGCAAGGACTTTCCTAAAGTCTAAGGAGGGAGGCGTAGTCTTGGGTTCCTCTATGTCGGAGTGTTGATCGTCCAAATGCGCAGCTTCGTCGTCATCAGAGACTCCTTCATCCGAATGCTGAGGAGGAAGCGGCAAAGGAGGAGAAGAAAGCTGAACGGCTGAATCCGGCAGCACGGGTGCATGCGTAGCTGCACTGGATCCAACATCATGCCGCTGCTGGTCAGTCTGAGAGCTGGCAACAACAAAAGCGGAGTGATGGTGCGTGGTGGGGACTGCCGTGGGTTGCGGAGACTGCCGCATTGCGTCAAAACACGGCAGCTTGACAGCACCTTCCCACTGCTGATGCGGTAGCTCACGCATGTCAACGGAGGGTGCCGCACGTCGGCTAACGTCAACATGCGTCTGGCAGGGTCGACTGCGCATCGGTGGTGGAGCTCTCACAGCCGGAGTGTGGGAGCAGGCAGCCGCAGTGTCTGCTGAGCGCACAACCGTGGCAGGTTGTAGGTTAACAGGTGCAGTGTCAACCTTCTCAGCACGATACTCCTGCATGAAGGAAGCTAGCTGAGTCTGCATAGACTGCAGCATAGACCACTTAGGGTCTACAGCGGTTGGTGCGGCAACAGACGGAGTGATTGCCTGCTGCGGAACCACTCTACCTCTCTTGGGAGGTGTGCAGTCTTCGGAAGACTGCGGCGAGTCCGAACTGACCCAGTGGCTACACCTGGGCCGTTGGACTCGCTCGGAAGGGACCTTGCGCTTGAGAGGTCGTGAGACCTTGGTCCAGCGTTTCTGATGAGAAACTTCTTCCACAGACGAGGAATGAATGGGCTCACTCGTCTGTTTGTGGATGGGACGATCTCTGCAAGATACGTCCGCAACCACTGAGGGTACATCTGTACGCTGATCAAGGCCTGTCGAACCCTTTGGTCCTTCGACATTGCTTCTCCCCTGGGCTTGGGAGCTTGCAAGAGGTCCCGGACTGGGAGGACGACTGGCACGAACAGATGCACCCTCATGCGTAACACTGACACTGACACTTTTCACCGCACTTGCACTCACTACACTTCCCACTGCACTTTTCTCCTTCAACTCTTTGACATCGGCCAAGAGTTGATTGCGGTCATTAGCTAATGACTCCACTCTGTCACCAAGATCCTGAATGGCACGCATCATGTCCGCCATCGAGGGTTGCTGAGAGCTAGTAGAAGGGAGTCACCACTACAGGGGAAGGAATAGGTTGAGGGGCATGGGGAGAGGAAAAATCAAAAGAGCGAGACGAACTCCTCCTGATCCTATCCTTCTCTAGCCTACGTGCATTCTTAAGGAATTCATTAAAATCGAATTCCGAAAGCCCAGCGCATTCCTCACATCGATCTTCCAATTGACAGGATTTACCCCTACAATTGGAACAAACGGTGTGAGGATCTATAGAGGCCTTCGGAAGACGCCTAGAACAGTCCCTAGCGCTACACTGCCTGTACTTGGGGACTTGAGTATGGTCAGACATCTTGAATTAGTCAAAGGGGGGAATCCAAAATCTATCCAAGTCGTCAACAAATATTCCAAATCTAATCAAAAAAGCTTGATAAGGTAATGATAATAACTCCTGTACAGCAAAAGCTAATATCTAGAGAGAATACATCACCAAATAGCGTGAAAATCAACTCCAGAAACAACAGCGTATCAAGTAGGTCTTGCCGGTGGCACGACAGAGAGAAAATTGGTTCTTGTTAACAAGAAGTACCTGAGTACCTACTCGACAGATGGCGCTGTTGTTGTACACCCCCACCTGTATAGCGATCGCTGGCGTATCCCGACCGTAGGTTTTTTCTGTCGGGCAACAGAGTTGCAGCTACATGATCACCGGGTAAGATTAATATTGAAAAATTATCGGTACGACAAACCAATGTATAGCTTTTATAGACCGAGAAAACTTTCGAATGTCAAAATTTCAGCCGTAATGAAAGTCCTTCAAAGAATCTCATGTGAGAACAATTGAAGATAGCCGTACGGGAATTAAAGCAATCCTAAAACTACATAAAGATAGTAAGAATATTGAGATTAAGAAAACAGTTAGAAATCAAGACTCCATCTCTCCTAAATTGTTCAGTTGTGTACACCTAGCAGTAGTTTAAGAATTTATATTAGGACACTAAGAATTACCATTAATGGGGAATACCTTAACTACTTTAAGATTCGCAGATGACAAGTTCTATTTAGATTTTTGTCGGAGGGATTGCAAAAGATGATGGAAGATTGAATAGAGAAAGCAGAAACGTAGGACTGAAAATGAATTGAGTAAAACTAAGATAATGTTCAATGAAAAGGCAGACACAACAAATAAAGGGTTATGGACAAACCTCTAGAGATTGTTAATGAATATACACACTTAGGGCATACACCAAGTCCTTCCCCAGGACATGAACCTAAAACTTGTTCATGAATGTACACACTTAGGGCATACACCAAGTGCTTCCCCAGGATATGAGCCCAAAATTTCAAGAAGGATAATCATGGGATGAAAACCTTTCGGTAAACAAAATGTGATTATGAAAAGTAAAATGATACTTTCTCTAAAAATAAAAGTATTCAATGAGAGGTTCCTACCAGTATTAACTTAGGCATCAGAAGCTTTGAGCCTTACTAAAGCCTTAGAACATAAGCCAGTTAAAACTGAAAGATCCATGGAAAGAATAATTTCATCGTATCCCATGAATATAAATTATCAAGCAGTTATAGCACATTATAATACTTTGAAATAAAAAAAAATAAAAACAGATTCTACGGTAATTAAAACGGGCAAACCTAGAACAGAAAAAAATATAATAGCGTACGGTAATGAAATATTGATACACCCCAGACATAACAAAAAATATAATACAGTGACTCATACACCATAGATTCATTGAGAATTTTTTGTTTTAGGGAAATTCAAAGCCGGATCCAATCAGATATTAAAACACCCTAGATATAAGAAAAATATACAAGACATCGATAAATGCATCCTAGAATCACAAGAAAAAGATATTTGAAAAATAAAAGTCTGATTCATACCTTTGAATGCCACAAGTGATGTGTTGTCTTGATCGTGGGGTACTTCCAGAGGAGTGGCTAGTCTGTTCTATTCAGTCTAGATCTCTTAGCTTGTACAGTTTCTTACAGAGGGCTGGATTGTCTAGTGAGTAAGACTCTCATAAATTATTACACTGCACCGTAATCTCTGAAAGAATGATATAAGTTAGCATTTTTCTAACGATGCAAAAAAAACAAGGGAAACTCCAGCATGATACTGAAAGCTGGTTCGTGATTAATTAAGTGATAATTAAATATAATGAAACAAAGGAATTTGAAAAAAGATTAATCATAATTTTTGATGATTCGAAATGCACCAAAACATGCTATTATAATTATAATTTACTTTTTATATTGCATACATAAATATGTTCATACATGATAACAAATAATGTGATAATAAAGGATAATGATAACAGTTTTAAAATTATTATTGCATAGGGGAGAAGGGTTAAGAAAACTCCCATATGTATAGAACTCCATCCGAGGATAGTGATAAATCAATATGCACTTAGTTAGAATTTCATCTAATTGCAAAAAAAGTTGGTGTAAAGCCTATTTTAACATTGTTACTGATCTTGAAATATTCTATACTTTATATTCATTACTTACGTATAGTTTGACTTGCTATTTCCTTTCCTCACTGGGCTGCCCTCCCTGTTAAGAACCTTTGAGTTTCTAGCATTCTGCTTTTAAAACCAGGGTTGAAGCTTAGCTAATAATCAAAATCAATAATAATCACAATTAAATATAATCATACTCAATCATATGTAGCAGACCTTTACGTGATGTCCCTGTTAATCTAAATTATTAGAGACCAGTTGTTACACCACGAACCCTATCCAGCCCAAGAGGTGGTGGTAAAAGGAATGAGCCCTCTGCGTCTTGGCAAGATGAGCAATCTCAGAATTATCAGCTTCAGTGCCGAGGACCAGTGAATAGCAGAGGTAGATTTGCTTGCTAACCTGAAGGCCACTGTACTGAGCATCCAGGAGACTCGCAAAAATCACTGTCTAAAACACCTGGCATGGATTCAATAATTTCCCACCAATAACCAGTCTAGGGAAGTGCAATATAGGGTAGCGAGAAATCCATCATTCACAAAAGTAGAGACCTATCCCAGGTTGGGCTGGAGATCCTCCAAGTGGAAACTAAACACCTAAGCATCAGTTCCAGCAACAAACTCCTCTTCCTACTTTCTCACAGCCCCAGAATAGCATCCCTGACAGCATGCCCTGTGTCTCGTAGTTGGGGTACTTCAATAGCCACAACAGTGTATGGGGATATGAGAGCACCAACAACGATCCATTGTATCATAAAATTTGGGCCTCAAGGTAAGCACTGAACTGACAGTGATCGAGAGGCTGTGTAGGAATGGGCCCTTGCTAAATATCTCACAATCCTGTATGATGGCAAAGATGACACCACTTTTTAGAGTTCACAATGGAGGAGGGGATACAATTCAGACCTGGCATTTGTCTCTTTAAATCACCACCAATCGTTCAAGAACAATCATGGACCCAATACCAAAATATCAACACCAACCAATAGTCATTGAAATAAAACCAGTCATACAACCTCTCAAACCAAAATACCATAACCCCAGATCAAACATACCTTAGGATGATTTGGAATTGCAAACATCGTACCTGACCCAGAGTGATATGAGACTTCCTGTTGGTAGCAATAAAAGCTGTGAATAAAAACATTCCCAGAGGCTGTAGAGACTTTTTACATCCCTGATCTCTCGGATCAAAGCAAAATCCAACCAAGTGTATGTACAGGCCTACAATGACGATCCTTTAACAAAAAACACTATGGGTCTAGGCAAGGTTTCGCTATCATTACTACACCATGAAAGACATGAACGTTGGCAAGAAACCCATCACAAACATCAACATGGCCCACAACAGTAAAAAAGCCTGGAGGACCATAAAAAAAGCTAACTCGGCAAATAACAGCATTCACCCCTTAATGAAGTAGCCCATCAACTTGTAATCAATGATAAGATCAACAACCAAAAGAGAGAAAGGGGGATACTTAACGAAAATGAAGCAAGGCATGCAATGTATCATGCTACAGGGCGATTATATATTTGAACCGTGTACAATGAATGAATTACAATCAGCTATGAAATACACAAAGTCAGGGAAAGCTGCTGGTCTAGATGGAATTGTGGTCGAGATGATTTTGCCTTTCAGAGATAAGGCTAGGTCTTAGCTTCTTGTCTTTTCAATGAATGTGCATAAGCATACAGAATCCGAAGGATATAGAGAAGAGGAAAAGAGTTCCCTCTCTCCTCAAACCTGGTAAAGATCCAAGCTCACCCAAGGGTTATTGACCAATATCCTTACTCTGCATCACTTACAAACCCTATGAATGCAGGATATTGTTTCACCTAGTGCCCATCATCGAGGAGCAACTGACACCAGACTAAGCAAGCTTTTTACCTGGATGATCATGCTTCAGTCAGGTCTTGCACCTAACTACTTTTAGAGGATGGATTAGAGACTAAATAAATTACAGGCGTTGTGTTTTTCAACCTCACAGCTTCCTTTGATATCACCTATAGAGATCTACTATTCAGGGTAGCCCAAATGGCCCAAAACTTCGGATCACTCTTAGAAAACAAATGTTTGTATGTGGAAATAGATGGCAGGAAGAATAGGTGGAAGAATCAGACAAACGGTCTCCTGCAGGGCTCCATACTAGCCCCATTGTTATTCAATACCTACACAAATGACCTACCACAACTCCAGGATATCCGGACGTTTATATATGCTGACGATCTTTGCATAGTAACAGCTGAGGCTCTTTAAAACCATCAAAGGAAGACTGAAGGGGACATCATTTCTCTCAGACTATTACAAATGATGGTATCTTAAGGTAAATCACATATAAACCTAGGTATACTTACTCCATTTGAACACCCACCAGGGATACAAAAAAATGAAATTTTAAATTAGAAAATGAAGAACTGGAAAACCATTCACATCCCATCTATCTATGTCACTTTTGATAGGAGACTTTATTTTCAAGGTTAATATCAACAAGCACAAGAAAAAAGTGGCTACCACAAATAACCTCCTCAGCTAAATACCATCCACCAAGAAGGGAGCTAAGGCAAAACCTTTGAAGTAAACAGCTTTAGCACTATGTTACTCCATTGCAGAATTTAGTGTTCCTCTGTGAAAAATGTTATTTTCATTAGTAAAATAAATTTTTGAATATACTTACCCGATAATCATGTAGCTGTCAACTCCGTTGCCCGACAGAATTCTACGGGAGGGATACGCCAGTTATCACTATACTAGAAGGGGGTGTACTCACAAGCGCCACCTGTGGCCAGGTACTACAGTACTTGTTGTTGACGCCACCTCACTTTTTCCTCGGTCCACTGGTTCTCTATGGGGAGGAAGGGTGGGTCAATTAAATCATGATTATCGGGTAAGTATATTCAAAAATTTATTTTACTAATGAAAATAACATTTTTCAATATTAAACTTACCCGATAATCATGTAGCTGATTCACACCCAGGGGGGTGGGTGAAAAACCAGTGTACAAGACTAAAGGATAGCTAAGTATCCCGTATTTCATATAATCAGTTATCCACAATAACAATGAAATAATAAGTACCTGGTAAGGAAGTCGACTTGAACCGTTACTCTGCCTTTAATAAGATCGTCTTCCTTACTGAGCGCAGCGTTCCTCTTGGAAGGCTGAATCAACTCAAAGGTGCTAAAGTATACAGGGCTGCAACCCATACTAAAGGACCTCATCACAACCTTTAACCTCGGCGCTTCTCAAGAAAGAATTGACCACCCGCCAAATCAACAAGGATGTGGAAGGCTTCTTAGCCGACCGTACAACCCATAAAAAGTATTCAAGAGAAAGGTTAAAAGGTTATGGGATTATGGGAATGTAGTGGCTGAGCCCTCGCCTACTACTGCATTCGTTGCTACGAATGGTCCCAGGGTGTAGCAGTACTCGTAAAGAGACTGGACATCTTTGAGATAGAATGATGCGAACACCGACTTGCTTCTCCAATAGGTTGCATCCATAACACTCTGCAGAGAATGGCTCTGTTTGAAGGCCACTGAAGTAGCCACAGCTCCCACTTCATGTGTCCTTACCTTCAGCAAAGCAAGGTCTTCTTCCTTCAGATGAGAATGTGTTTCTCTAATCAGAAGCCTGAATAGTAAGAAACTGAGTTCTTAGAACTTGGAAAAGAAGGTTTCTTGATAGCACACTATAAGGCTTCTGATTGTCCTTGTAAAGGTTAAGACCTTTTTAGATAGTACCTAAGAGCTCTAACTGGGCAAAGTACTCTCTTCAGTTCATTCCCCACCAAGTTGGACAGGCATGGGATCTCGAACGACTTAGGCCAAGGACGTGAAGGAAGCTCGTTTAGCAAAAACCGAGCTGCAAGGAACATGTAGCCGTTTCAGATGTGAAAACAATGATCCTGCTGAAGGCGTGGATCTCACTTACTCTTTTAGCTGTTGTCAAGCACACGAGGAAAAGAGTTTTTAATGTGAGGTCCTAAAAAGAGGCTGATTGGAGAGGTTCAAATCTTGATGACATAAGGAACCTTAGGACCACGTCTAGATTCCAGCCTGGAGTGGACAACCGACGTTCCTTTGAGGTCTCAAAAGACCTAGGGAGGTCCTGTAGATTTTTGTTGGTGGAAAGATCCAAGCCTCTGTGGCGGAAAACCGCTGCCAACATACTTCTGTAACCCTTGATCGTAGGAGCTGAAAGGGATCTTACTTTCCTTAGATATAACAGGAAGTCAGCAATCTGGGTTACAGTGGTACTGGTTGAGGAAACTGCATTGGTCTTGTACCAGCTACGGAAGACTTCCCCTTGAGACTGATAGATTCTGAGAGTGGATGTTCTCCTTGCTTTGGCAATCGCTCTGGCTGCCTCCTTCGAAAAGCCCCTAGCTCTTGAGAGTCTTTCGAAAGTCTGAAGGCAGTCAGACGAAGAGCGTGGAGGATTAGGTGTACCTTCTTTACGTGAGGTAGACTTAGAAGGCTCACTCCTAGAGGAAGAGTCCTGGGAATGTCGACCAGCCATTGCAGTACCTCTAAGAACCATTCTCTCGCGGGCCAGAGCGGAGCCAACCAACGTCAGCCGTGTCCCTTTGTGAGAGGAGAACTTCTGAAGTACCCTGTTGACAATCTTGAACGGCGGGAATGCATACAGGTCGAGATGGAACCAATCCAGCAGAAAAGCATCCACGTGAACTGCTGCTGGGTCTGGAATCGGAGAACAATACAACAGGAGTCTCTAGGTTATCGAGGTAGCGAACAGATCTATGGTTGGCTGACCCCACAGGGCCCAAAGTCTGCTGCAAACATTCTTGAGAAGGGTCCACTCTGTGGGGATGACCTGACCCTTCCGGCTGAGGTGATCTGCCATGACATTCATACCGCCCTGAATGAACCTCGTTACCAGTTAGCTTTCGATCTTTAGACCAGATGAGTAGGTCCCTTGCGATCTAGAACAACTTCCACGAAAGAGTCCCTCCCTGCTTGAAGATGTAAGCCAGGGCTGTGGTGTTGTCAGAGTCCACCTCCACCACTTTGTTAAGCTGGAGGGACTTGAAGTTTATCAAGGCCAGAATAACCGCCAACAACTCCTTGCAATTGATGTGAAGTGTCCTTTGCTCCTGATTCCATGTTCCCGAGCATTCTTGTCCGTCCAAAGTCGCACCCCAGCCCGTGTCTGATGCGTCCGAGAGGAGACGGCGGTCGTGTTTCTGAACAGCCAAAGGTAGACTTCCTTGAGAAGAAAGCTGTTCTTACACCACGCGAGAGAAGACCTCCTCTCTTCGGAAACAGGAACTGAGACCGTCTCTAGCGTCATGTCCTTTATCCAGTGAGCAGCTAGATGATACTGAAGGGGGGGGAGGTGGAGTCTCCCTAACACGATGAACAGGGCCAGCGATGAAAGTGTCCCTGTTAGACTCATCCACTACTTGACTGAGCATCGGTTCCTTCTCAGCATGCTCTGGATGCATTCTAGGGCTTGGAAGATCCTTGGGGCCGACGGAAAAGCCCGAAAAGCTCGACTCTGAAGATCCATACCCAAGGAGACAATGGTCTGGGATGGGACGAGCTGAGACTCCTCAAAATTGACCAGGAGGCCCAGTTCCTTGGTCAGATCCATAGTCCATTTGAAAATCTCCAGACAGCGACGACTTGTGGGAGCTCTTAAAAGCCAGTCGTCTGACGGAGCCGGACACAAGATCATGGTACTGCTGCACAGTCTGTGAACTGTCAACCATGGGCAAGCGAGGAAGTACAGTGACAACCCGAATCTGTCTAGACTGTCTGGGTCGTACAGACAACTCCTTATCGGGTTGCTGAGGTTGCCGCACTGCGTCACAACAAGTCACTTCTGCTGGTTGTTGAACGTCTTCCCCGTGACACATTGACTCCGTAAACAAAAAATCCTCTAACAAGGACTAAGCTTGGACTGCATGTCTTGCAACACAGCTCAAGGTCTATGGGAGCAGGTGTGGTAACAGACGGGATTAGCGACTGAAGTGGAACCATTACCTTCCCTGGAAGCATGTTATGCTTAAATAAAAGTCCATAGGAGGCTACGCAGCTAAAGGCTCCCTCCAAATGACAGAGTCCTCAAGGGAATATCAGAAGGAGGGAGAAAAGAACTTTCTCATCTACAGGGACCATATCCTAGAAAAGCTAAGTTCTCTCAGTGAGGGTTTCACTGGTGCAAAAGCAGCAGACTAGAAGGCAACGTTATGAAACTGCTTGACAGTCTAGTGAGTTGGCAACAACCAAAGATGTGTGACTGAGAAGCATGCGGTAAGGTATGCAGAGCATGTTGTATGCAGAGTATGCTGTATGCAGAGCATGCTGTATGTAGAGTATGTTGTATGCAGAGCATGCTGAATGCAGAGCATGCTGTATGCAGAGCATGTTGTATGCAGAGCATGCTGAATGCAGAGCATGCTGTATGCAGAGCATGTTGTATGCAGAGCATGCTGTATGCAGAGCATGCTGTATGTAGAGCATGTTGTATGCAGAGCATGCTGAATGCAGAGCATGCTGTATGCAGAGCATGCTGAATGCAGAGCATGCTGTATGCAGAGCATGTTGTATGCAGAGCATGCTGTAAGCAGAGCATGCTGTATGAAGAGCATGCTGTAAGGTAAGCAGAGCGTGTGCATGGCGTTTTCAATTTCTCAGAAATTCCATGACCAGTGCTAGAGTGCTTTATGCATGCTTGCATGGGGTTTTAATATCAACATAATATTTACCTTACATTCATAACTCATGATTCAAATTTTTGCCATATTTTGCG
>NC_090727.1:58198293-58204351 GCF_036898095.1 Palaemon carinicauda | reverse complement strand
TCGAGAAGAAATTTGAATATCAGGACTGACGTCCTGGATATTATTATTCTGCGGGCCACTAGCGCCATTAGAGAACCGTGCCAAGGCTGGGACAGGAGTCCAGGATGTATCATGAAATTAAATGGACTGGAATATAAAAATGATGAGAGAGAGAGAGAGAGAGAGAGAGGAGAGAGAGGAGAGAGAGAGAGAGAGAGAGAGAGAGAGAGAGAGAGAGAGAGAGAGAGAGAGAGAGTGTGTGTGTTTCAAGAAGTTACAAGGATTTTCGATATATCAAAGTCTCTATTTGCTCTCAGGTGGAGCGAATTAGTATAAACGTTTAGAGAGTTTTTATGATCTTGTCTATCTTATTCTTGAATTCGTTTACCATGTTAGTGTTCACTACATCTGGAGGAAGTCTTTTCTATATATATATAAATATATATATATATATATATATATATATATATATATATATATATATATATATATATATATATATATATATACTGTATGTATATATATATATATATATATTATGTATATATATATATATATATATATATATATATATATATACATATATATACATATATAATACATATATATATATATATATATATATATATATATATATATATATATATATATATATATATATATATATTCGTATATACCTGTATATATATATATATATATATATATATATATATATATATATATATATATATATATATATATATATATATATATATAATATAGATACACCTGTATATATATACATATATATATGCATATATATATGCCTGTATGTATATATATATATATATATATATATATATATATATATATATATATGTCTGTATGTGTGTATATATGTATATATAATTATATATATGCATAATATGTGTATGTATATATATATGTATATGTATATATATATATATGTATATATATTTATATATAAATACTTATATAAATACTTATATACATATATATACATATATATATATATATATATATCTATATATATATATATATATATATATATATATATATATGTATATACATATATATATATATATATATATATATATATATATATATATATATATATATATATATATATAAGAAAATAGCCCTCAACTATATATAAGTAAAGGACTATAAATATATATTTCAATATATGCAACAGCGTTGAAACAGAACTGTCATATATAAACTATAAAATTAGCCTCAAGTCAACATGTTCATCATAAAATAAAAAATATTTGCTACATTTTGAACGGTACATGAACTCAGGAATATATTACCCAAGCCACCCACATGAGATACGTATTTAGCAATGTTCAAAATTTCCACTTCAATGTTCATCAAAGGCTTGAGGCAACAGAACTTTTGTCTCACTAATTATATAAACTTGATAAAGGTTAATTATCATTAGATACTAATGAAGCATCATTATGTTATCGAAATATAGTTTATACGAAGATCTAAAGTTTCTAAGCAATCAAAGAGTCTTCTTGTAATTGGATACACGTCCACAAAGTAATCAACCAAATTGCTCATTAGGATTTTCCAGCTTACGTCATTATTCAGTTTTGTCTTGAGTGAATAATTTCTATAATTATCAACTTTAAGATACATTATCTGTTAATTATGATTTTCCTGCTTACGTTATCATTTAACTATGTCTTAGATAAATAATTATTATAAGTATCTACTTTAAAAGAAATTATTTGGTATTTATGAATTTCCTACTTACTTCATTATTCAACTTAGTCTTAGATAAATAATTTTTATAAGTATCTACTTTAAAACATATTTGTTAATTATGATTTTCCAGCTTGTTATCATTAAATTTTGTCTTGAATAAATCATTTTTATAAGTATCTACTTTAAAACACATTATTTGTTAAGTATGATTTTTTTGTTTACGTCATCACTCAACTTTGTCTTGAATAAATCATTTTTATAAATATTCACTTTAAAACACACATTACTTGTTAATTATGATTTTCCTGCTTACACCAACATTCAATTTTGTCTAACTCCTTTTAATAATTATCGATCTTAAAACATACATTATTAAACATGTTATCCATTCAAAACAAGGCCTATAGAAACAGTGATTCCCTGAGCTTGATTATCATATATATTAAAACTTCTATGAGATATAG
The DNA here is from genome assembly GCF_036898095.1 of Palaemon carinicauda. Lineage (NCBI taxonomy): Eukaryota > Metazoa > Arthropoda > Malacostraca > Decapoda > Palaemonidae > Palaemon > Palaemon carinicauda. Next base: position 58,202,192 of record NC_090727.1, on the reverse strand, counting down.
AAAATGAAAAGCAAATGCTTAGCCTATAGAGATTACTAGTATTCCTATATCTCCAGCATTTAGTATGCAATTGAAACTTTATGAGTATCTTTTAGAATAATCTATCAATGCATATGCACAAAAAGGCTTTGATGAACTCCAAATCCATATGAAGTCAATGTTTTTAATATTTAGAAATAAACAATAATTCGATATGCCTGCTTTTAATAAGCAAAATATCAACTGAAAATTTATGAATATCTCTTAGTGTAATTAATTAATGCATATGTACAAAAAGGCTTTAAAAAACTCCAAATGCATTTAAGTCAATGCTTTTAATATTTAGAAATAAACAATAATTCGATATGTCTGCTTTTATTCATAAGCAAAATATCAATTGAAACTTTACATCTTTTAGAATAATTAATTAATGCAAATGCAAAAAAGTGTGTTTCAATAAACTCCAAATCCATTTGAAGTCAATGTTTTTAATATTTAGAAATAAACAGTAATTCGATATGTCTGCTTTCATTCATAAGCAAAATATCAAGCCTATTTCACAATAATATTTCAAGGCATTGCCAAAGTTACATTCAACAATTCCCATACTTTCATCTGATAGAGTTAGTCTAATATAAAGCTCTTATGTTACTTTATAAAACATTTTCCACTTTTAATATATAATTCAATGAATTTAGATTTAGATTATATTAAATTCATCATAAAGGAAGTAGGAAGAAGAAAGGAAGTGATAAAGACAAAGTCAAACAAATATCAGACCTAATGTGATCATTGTATAATAGAATACAAAATCAATTAATCTTTCTGTGATATTTCAACTTTAGTTATTAAAACATTACATTTCGGACCTGCATTTGTCATTTGATTGATTTCAACTTTTATGCAATTCATGCATTTATTTCATATAAATAATAACTTCGATAGATGCTAGAGCCAATTAGTAATCAATGCCTGGAAAGTGTTCATTCCACTTACAACACGAGAGAGAGAGAGAGAGAGAGAGAGAGAGAGAGAGAGAGAGAGAGAGAGAGAGAGAGAGAGAGAGAGAGAGAGAGAGAGAGAGAGAGAGAGAGAGAGAGAGAGAATCAAATTATGTTAAGCATTCACCTCTATAAAATGTCTAATTTTTTCTCAGCCAACTGTTCAAATGTAATCAAGACTTGAAATAATTAACTCCACCAACGAAGTTGGGAGGAGATTATATTTTATCCCTTGCTTGTGTGTTTTTTCTTGTGTGTGTGTGGTTGTTTGTGAACAGTACCCAGACCAAAATTTTAATCATAGAGTAATGAAACTTGCAGGGATTAACCTTTATGTAAAAAGCTGGAAATCATTAGATTTTGGAAGGTCAAAGTCAAAGGAATAAGATTTCTAGATTGTGTAGTATTGAGCCTCATGGTGGAGAAGGTCTGACTATTAAAATCAACTAATGGTGAATTTTGTCGCTTCTGAATAAATAGTATACACTTTAGAACAGTTTAAGCATCAAAACCTAATTCACGCATTTTGAAGTACTGTACGTCCATAAACTGTCAAAATGAATTAGACTAATTGCACAAATGCAATTTGGAAATCAATGACAAAATTTACCCTGGCTTTTTTTTTCGTTCAAGGCGTTACTTCTAAGTTTTTAAACTGTTTTTTTTATAAACTTAATTAATTTTATGAGAAAATATCTATAAGATAGCTATGTTACGGATACAAATAACTAATAATCATCAGATATCAATAAATTCAACTCCAGAGAAACATTTTTTAAACTATAACAGATGAACGGATGAAGTTCAATTTATTCGGGTACAGTATGTCCTGTCAATTTTGAAGACATACTCTGCACATTACCGATGTTGCCAGGCCATGTTCAGCATGTTAGCTGAAGGCTTATGTGGCCCATAAATCGTTTAAATGATGGATAGCATCTATATTTGATTATCAAGAAGTCTTGCGCCTACCTTGACATGAAGCTAATATCTTGGAAGGATTATATATAGTGAAAATGAAAATTTGCTGTTTTCTCTAGTTTATAGTTATCAAAAAAATAAAGATGTGCTTTTTACTGCAGTTTATAGTTATTTAAGCGAACGGGAATATTCAAGAGAATTTGAATATGAAAGAAAATGATATGAAAAGATATTTTTACGATGACAAGGATTTTTTTTTTTATCTACAATAACATAGTTTGTGTTTGGTTCGAGTTGTTTCTTCTCATATTTGTTAATAACGTGATGGTATTACACAAAAGAATGTACGCTCATTTGAGTTGATAAATTATGACCATAGTGAAAAACTCTTAATTAAATCACGAGGGAAAATATATAACTTTGTGGTGCAAACTACGACTAAATTAAAAATATACATTATTATGAAAATATCTATTACATTATTAGCATTAAATTCCTATGATATTACACACTCTGGATATAATAATAATAATAATGATAATAATAATAATAATAATAATAATAATAATAATAATAATAATAATAATAATAATAATAATAATAATAATAATAATAATAATAATAATAATAATGAATAAAAAAAAAACGTAATAATTAAGTACTTCAAAACTTTTTGAAAAGTTCATCACTTTTGTGGTGGGTTTTGTAGCCGCCAGTAACGAAAAAAAATAAATTACAAAAGTTAAAAGAACATTTCAAAGTTTTGATGAATTTCGAAAACCTCTCTAATGCACAAGAAAAAAATAAGAAAAACAAATAATTGAATAAATAAGACTAGAAAAGTTAATCCAGTAGCTTTATGGTGATAAGCAGAAGATTAAAAGTTCTAATTTGTTCATATTTTCAACTAGCAAAGCTAAAGAATTATTTTAATTTGGCTGTTAATCTTTCTCCTTTTAAGAGAGTGTATCGAGTTCCATGTGATGTATTCATATTTATATTTCTTACTCCTTTATTCAATTCCTCGACAATGGCCGTACTTACTCCAAAGGCTACATTAGATTCCAAAGACTCCATAATGGCTCCATTGGATTCCAAAGACTCCATAATGGCTACATTGGATTCAAAAGACTCCACAATAACTCCATTGGATTCCAAAGACTCCACAATGGCTCCATTTGATTCCAAAGACTCCAATGGATTCTAAAAACTGCAATGGATTCCAAACACTCCAACGGATTATACTTGCTCCAACAGATTCCTATGGCTCCAACAGATTCCTGCGGCTCCAACAAATTCCTGCAGCTTCAGCGGATTCCGGAGACTCCAGCGGATTCCAGAGACTCCAGCGGATTCTGGAGTCTCCAGCAGATTCCGGAGACTCCAGCAGACTCCAAAGACTCCAGCGGACTCCAAAGACTTCAGCGGATTCCAAAGACTCCAATGGATTCCAAAGACTCGAATGGATTCAAAAGACTCCAACGGATTCCAAAGACTCCAACGAATTCCAAAGACTACCATGGATTACGAAGACTCAAGCATATTCAGAAGACCCATAAAAAATCAAAGACTCCGTAATGGCTCCAATTAAACTTCAAAGACTCAACAATGGCTCCATTGGTCTTCAAAGACTCCACAATGGCTCCATTGGACTCTAAAGACTCAACAGTGGCTCCACTGGATTCCAAAGACTCAACAATGGCTCCATTGGGTTCCAGAGACTTTACAATCCAATCCCAGTTGAACGGCAGCCAACGTGTTTCTTGACAGGGCATCGGCAACGGGATTCATTTTCCCAGGGACGTATTGGAGGGTGCAATTGTATTCAGCCACGGCGGAGAGATGTCGGCGTTGACGGGCGGACCAGGCGTCAGACTGTCGAGTGAAGGCGTGCACCAGAGGCATGTGGTCTGTGCGAATGACGAAGGGCGTACCTTCTAAGAAATGGCGAAAGTGACGGACAGCCAAGTGCACCGCCAGCAATTCTCGATCGAAGGT
>NC_090727.1:58190793-58193293 GCF_036898095.1 Palaemon carinicauda | reverse complement strand
ATTTCAAATCTTATTGCCCCATCCTTCCTATGCCAAAACCGAAGAGCATTTCCTCATCTGAGCTTGTGGCCCGACTGCAACCTTTATTGGATTATTGGCCTTGCCTCTCCACGGATAACTGACCAGTAATTGTATTTTTCCTCTAATAATTGCTTAATTACTGAGGATGCCATTTCTGAAATAAATATTGCTATGCTCGTTCCTCTAAGGCTTAGAGGAACGAGCATAGCAATGGCTTAGCGTGTAAGACATTGCAAAAAATTTCCCGATTGTTCCTTGGAGGAAGCACAATGCCTGGGCCCTGCTCGCTGGTCAAAAGTTTGCCGGCCCTATTCGCTGGTCACAATTGTGCGGGCCCTACTTGATGGTCACAATTGAGCGAGCCCTGTTTGCGGGTCACACGTGTGCAAACCCTACACGCTGGTAACAAGTGTGTGGGCCCTACTGGTTTGTCACGAGTGTGCAGGCCCTATTCGCTGTCCCGATTCTACGGGCCCTGCTTGCTGGTCACAGGTGTGGGGGCCTTGCCCTCTGGTCATGAGTGTGCGGGCTATAGCTGGTCACGAGTGTGTGGGCCCTACACGCTTGTCACGAGTTTGCAGGCCCTATTCGCTGGTCCTGATTATACGGGCCCGGCTTGCTGGTCACGATTGTGCAAGCCCTGCTTGCTGGTCACAATTGTACGAGCCCTGCTTGCTGGTCACGATTGTGCGGGCCCTGCTTGTTGGTCACGATTGTGCGGGCCCTGCTTGCTGGTCACGATTGTGCGGCCCTGCTTGCTGGTCACGATTGCGCGGGCCCTGCTTACTGGTCACGATTGTGCGGCCCTGCTTGCTGGTCACGATTGCGCGGGCCCTGCTCGCTGGTCACGAGTGTGCCGGCCCTATTCGCTGGTCCTGATTATACGGGCCCGGCTTGCTGGTCACAATTGTGCGGGCCCTGCTTGCTGATCACGATTGTGTGGACCCTGCTCGCTGGTCACGAATGTGCTGCCCTACTTGCTTGTCATGAGTGTGCAGGCCCTATTCGCTAGTCCCGATTGTACGGGCCCTACTCACTGGTCATGTGTGTGTAAACCCTACTCACTGGTCATTAGTGTGCGGGCTATGCTCAATGGTCATAATTGTGCGGGCCCTGCTCGCTGGGCACGAGTGTGCAGGCCCTGCTTACTGGTCACAAGTGTGTGGGTCCTTCTCGCTGGTTACGAGTGTGGAGGCCCTACTTACTGGTCCCGATTGTGTTGGCCCTACTCGCTTGTTACGATTGAGCGAGCCCTGCTTGGTGGTCATGAATGTGGAGGCCCTACTCCCTGGTCATGAGTGTGCAGGCCCTTCTCACTATACCCCTCTTTCCCTTTCCCTCTACACCCTGGTTTCCCTCTCCCCTTCCTTTTACAGCTCTCTCTCCTCTCCTTCCCTGTACACTCCTCTCTCCCTCTCTCTCCCTCTCTCTCACTCTCCCTCTCTCTCACTCTCTCTCTCTCCCTCTCTCTCTCTCTCCCTCTCTTTCCCTCTCCCTCCCTCTATATCCTCCCTCCCTCTCCTTAATTAATGAGAGAGAAAAGGGTTTTCTTGAATACAAAATTATCTGTAATCTTAAGTCACCTGATATCACGAAACGCACAATAACACAGACTCCTTAACGAGTTTTACTTGACCGCCAATAGATGGCGTCAGAGGCACAAAATGTGGGAGATTTCAAAGAAGAACTCGCATACAAACTTAGGAGCTATCCATGTAAGTTACACTTGTTCTGAATAGGTACGAAAAATGTCTGCAGTAATTAGAGAGATTTCATAAAAACTCTCTCCCCGTTCAAGGAATGTAACAGGTGAACATTTTCAGTGAATTGATATTAATCAGAAATGTCGTTTCCAGCGATAATAATATCACTAGTTCCTACAGAATATGGAATGACAGGTGAGTTTTAAAAAGGTTATCTTTCTATCATATTTGTTTTGTAGTATTCAAGATTTTTATGGTAACAATAAAAACAAATTGCAAGATAATGAATAAATTAGCCTTTTCACTTACACGTCATTTTGATTATTAATTAACCGGATCAATCTAATGTAAATAATTTGTCCAATTTTAGATTGGGATTTTAATTTTTCAGGTCTATCTATTTTCAATTAGTACTAATAATAAATTTATTTTTGTTTAATTAAAAAAAAAACTATTTTCACTGTCTAGTAACTTTTTTTATTCATTTGAAGAACTTTGAGCTCTGCGACTAACAAGATTACTAAATGATTCAGTTTTAATTGATTCCTTAATCATGATTCAGTAATTATTCAGAGCAGTTGATGTATTTGTTTCTTTCGTTTGAACTTCAACACTAAAACATTAAACGTCTCTTGATTTCAACAAAAGTAGCCTCCTTGCGTAGTGAATGGCTCACTGGGGTTAGTGCCCCCGCTCAAACTCGTTAGTTCCTTTGTTCCCTGCAACTTCACCATCCTTGTGAGCTAAAATAGGGGTTTAGAGGAGCCAATAGGTTT
>NC_090727.1:58170793-58178293 GCF_036898095.1 Palaemon carinicauda | reverse complement strand
GAAAAATGGTTAGATTGACCAGATATATATATAATCCTGTATTTATATGGTTGTAGGCCCAGAATTAATCTCAAAATCCTATCATTTCCTGATTTCAGAGTTTCCATGTAGGTAAGGGGCTTATGGTCTGTTTCAATGAAAAACTCTTTCCCATACAAATAATAGTGGAATTTTCGTACAGCCCAGAAGATAGCCAAACACTCTCTCTCAATGGTAGAATACCGCTGTTCCCTTGGGAGAAGTTTCCGGCTAGCATACGCCACTGGATAGGCTGTTTCTTCATCATACTGAAGGAGCACAGCTCCAAGACCAACTGAAGAGGCATCTGTCCTTAGAACAAAAGGTTTATTTATCTCTGAAATATGAAGAATAGGAGCACCAATGAAGTATTTCTTAATAATCTCAAATATGTTTTCTTCCTCACTATTCCATTGTAGTGGTTCTTTCACTTCCTTTTTAAGCTTTGCTGTTAATGACGACGTTAAGCTAGACAAATTTGGGATGAACTGTCGATAAAAATTAACAGAACCTAAAAAGCTTCTTAATAACTTCTTAGTTTTTGGAATTTGAATTAGTTGCAAAGATAAAATTTTATCATTCAGGGGTCTGATTATATTATTACCTACTTCAAAACCCAAATATTTAACTTTCTCATAACAAAAATGACATTTTGATGGACGGGCTGTAAGACCATGATCTCTCAATCTTCGAAGTACTTCACTCAAGGTTTCCAAATGTTCCTGGAAAGTATTAGACATCACAAATATGTTATCAAAATAGATAGAGATATGATTCATTCCCTGAAAGATTTTCTTCATCAATCTAACGTAGGTGGCACATGCAGTAACTAGTCCAAAGGGTAGCCTCTTATATTGCATTAAACCACGGTAAGTAGGGAAAGCCGTTAGAGGTCTTGCATTAGGGTCCAACATAACCTGATGATAGGCTTTTGTGATATCCAATTCTGTAATAAAAGACATATTACGAAATTTAAATAAATCTTCATCAATTGAGGGCATAGGTTCAGAATCGAAATTTGTTACTGAATTGAGTGCACGAAAATCTAGTGCTAATCTGAATGTGTTGTCAGGTTTCTTTATCATGACAATAGGATTACAATAATCAGACTTACTTTCTTCAATTATCCCAAGTTTCAGTAATTTATCTACTTCTTTACATACTTCCTCCTTAAGATGTGCTGGTACTGGGTACATTTTCTTTCGAATAGGCTCTGTTGACGTTAATTCAATCTTGTGTATTATGGTAGAAGTACAACCTGGTATCTCCGAGAAGACTTCTGAAAAATTATCCAGTACTTCTTCTAGTTTCCCTTTTTGTTCTGGAGTTAAAGTTGGACAGATATCTAATTCAGAAGTTATTTCTTCTTCAACACAAGGCATAGGATCTTCGATGTCTTCGCTCAAAACTATTACATGAGAGGTTACACAGCAATAATCTGAAATTGAACTATTCAGATTTTCATCAGCCACTGATAACACATTCTGTGACCTGTAAAAATATGCCTTCAGCAAGTTAACATGAAATGTTTTTGGCTTACCTTTCACATCGATTATGTAATCAACACTATTGAGTTTCCGCAGAACTTTAAATGGTCCTTGCCATTCAACTAACAACTTATTGTGTTCTGTTGGCAGTAATAGTAACACCTCATCATTGACTTTAAACTGCCTACGAGTACTTTTCTTGTCAATGTCCGTACTGTAGATTTCCATTGAAGTCTTTATATTTTCCTGGTCTATTTTTGAAGTTTCCTCTAGCCTGTTTCTAAGATCAAAAAGAAAAGAATAAACATTTTGGGTATCATTAGAAAGGCCAGTATTAGTCCATATCTCATTCAATATTAGTAGTGGTCCCCTTACTTGGTATCCATAAAGGAGTTCAAATGGGGAAAAACCAAGAGTGTCAGAAGGAATCTCCCTCATAGCAAACAGGGCACAAGGTAAATACCTATGCCATTCTCTAGGTTGCAAATGACACAATTTCTTCAATATAGATTTGAGAACAGAGTGTTGCCTTTCACAACGACCATTGCCAGCTGGATGATACGGAGTAGTAAACAATGGTTTTACTCCCAGCATTTGGTACACATGTTCCATAAGTTCTGATGTGAACTGCTTTCCTCTATCAGATATTATTTCCTTTGGTATTCCTACCCTAGAAAATATTTGCATAAGAGCATCTGCAACATCAACAGTGGTTATGGTCTTCATAGGAATTGCTTCAGGAAATCCTGTAGCATAATCAATCATTGTTAAAATAAACCTGTGACTTTCAGATATGCTTGGATTCAGTGGACCCACTATGTCAATTCCTACTCTGCTAAAAGGAATGGAAACTACTGGCATTTTTACCATAGAGACCCTTTTATGTCTACCTTTACTTGTGTTCCTCTGACAGTTATCGCAAGATCTACAATATGCATACACATCTGTACACATTCCTGGCCAGAAATATAATTCTCTGATTTTTTTTAGGGTTTTGCGATGACTAAAGTGTCCTGCCACAGGTAAATCATGAGCCAATTTAAGAACAACCTTTCTAAGTTTAAGAGGAACAACTAAATAAAATTTATTGGCAATTCTTGAATTGTTTGCATTTATAATTTCCTTATACAAAACTTCATTTCTCAGTACATACCTGTACTCCACTTTTGAGTTTTTTGTTATGGTGTTGGCTTGACAGTCTTTCCTGATCGATTCCAGTGTGGAACATTCATTTTGCAATTTTATAAAGTCAATAGGAGTAGTCTCAAGGGCTTCTACATCAGGAAAAACTAATGGGTGAACAACTTTCCTTGAAGCTGAACGAGTTGTTATATTGACGTGTTCAATAGCTTTACCTTTTTCTGTAGGCAGATGGTTTCTTCGAGGTTCCTCATCAACGGAGTTCCAAGGGGGGCAGTCTCCATCTTCAGGAAAAAGAGCACCTTCAATGTTACCTAAAAGTACTGTACAAAACTTAATTGGGGCAATAATAGCATTAACCTTTCCAGTAAACCATTTACATCCAATATAAACTGGTAACACTGGAAAAACATTTTCCCTTCCTAGATAATCGATTAATGATGTTTTTGGCAATTCCCTCTCATTCAAGTTAGGAAACAGGTCTTTGGATACAATACATGTAGAACAGCCAGTATCACGTAAAATGGTAGAAACACGAGAACCATTAACCACACCATGAGTAAATGGAGCTCTAGAGTGAGTTTCTTTAGAAGCATAGCGACCAACCTTATTTGATCCTGCTTTGTTCGATGAAGTGCCAGGAGTAGAAGTCATTGCAGCTTTACCTTTAGGACAGGATCGTGCAATGTGTCCAGCTTCACCACAAACATAGCAAAGTGGTGTTGGCCTTTGGGTGACAACTGGAGATGGTTTAGGATTCAGACTTTTTTTTGGGTCTGCTTATCCCCAGGATAACATCTATGTGCACCTGCAAATCTGTCTGCTGCTTCGGCAACATCTTTAGCTTTCCATAATTCCTGCTCTTTAATAAAAAGTCTGATGTCATGTGGTAAGACAGTGAGAAATTGATCAACAACAATAAATTCTCTTAAGTTTTCAAAAGAATCATCAACATCACTTGAATGAAACCAATAATCAAAGTGTCTAAAAAGTTGAGTCATAAATTAAGAAAAATTAATCTTCGAGCTCATCTTAGCAAATCTGAATTCTTTACGGTACTGTTTAGGGGTCCTCTTATAAGCCCTTAAAACAGCAGCTTTTAAACTTACATAATCTGCAATTTCTTCTTCAGAAAGGGTAGAATAAATATTTAAAGCAGTGCCCGAAAACAATAACGCCAAACGGGTAGCCCACTCACTAACAGGCCACTCACATAAGGAAGCAACACTTTCAAATCTTATTATGTAAGTAGTTACGTCCTCATCTTCATTATAAGGAAGAAGTCTTGGTGGTTTAATACCACTTACCTTAGGAGCAGTACTTTCCTGAATACCATCATCAATTCTTTGTTTATCAAGAGCTAGCTTTGCTTCCTCAAGCGCTAATCTTCTTTCTTCTAAACTTTTATCCGTTAAATATTTCTTAAGTTCTCGTTCTTTAGCCCTTTCTTCTCGTTCTTGTCTCTCCTTTTCTCTTTTTTCTTCTCGTTCTTGTCTCTCTTGTTCCTTGTTCTCTTCTCTTTGTAATCCTGCTTCATATTTTTTTGTTGCCCATTCACCAAGTCCATTTCCTTCCAAGCCAATTCTTCTTCCTTGCTCGATCCAATAGGAAAACTGTAATTCAGACATTGTATGAAACTAGAGCAAACAGTTACAATTAAACTAGCGTGTTGCCAAGGACGGTAACAAGTCTTGATTTTATGGTGGAACCTAAATAGAAAATATAATAAAGAAGGCTCGATTAGACCATAAAATATACTTCCAGTCCACACTAACAGTCAAAATACTAAAGAGCTTTCAACTACTTAGAACTCACTTTTCTTGAATGCTAACACGCATTAAGAAACAAGGGTCAGCATTTGCTGGACTCCTTAACTAGGGCAACTCGTGGAATTTACTATGGCTCCAACACTATCATGCTTGGCGTAATTCCTGTCCCCTCTAGGCAATTACGATAGTCAAACTCCTTTACCCTTAAAGTCACTTAAAGATTTGTTCACAGAGGCTGTACTGTATTGAGCATGCGCAACAAACTCTTACTCACCCCGCAAAATATACATGTGATAATGTCTAAGTGAATTTCACCTTGATTCCCACAACATATGCAGTATTATCCTGGCAAGGTCGCCAATATGTAAAGGATATTGCTATATATCCTTATCAGATTCTTTTAATGATGTTTGTAGCATGATAATACCTCATAATATTGTGAAAATACAAGGGAGAAAATCAAATAGAGATAAGTTTACCAATATTATATTTATCAATAATATTTAAAGTTACATACAACTAGGGTTCCATATAAATAAGATAGAAATTACGCGAAATTATGAATGTTGATTAAATACAAAACAATATAAATATAATTATTAAATTAACAAGAACAACAAATTCAAACAAGAATGAAGAACCCAACTATGAAATTACAGTTATGAAACAACCTCATTATTACTAGTTGCCCAATACTCTTTGAAGCAAATCAGTCAAATAATTCACGTCACAATAATATATAATAAAAGTTACGATAACAACACCAAATAGTAAAATAATAGCCAAAATATAACTAAACAAGATGCAAAATCAAAACAGAAAAATAAACATTAATATTAGTCACATTTATCACTGAATATTTGTCTCTCAAGAAATTAAACAGAAAAGCGATGTATACTACTATTCTCCTGTAGTACCGAGGAACATACACTAAGTCTTTCTCCTGCACAATTCCATTGGAAGTTAAGGTTAGGAAAAACAGACTTTTCCTTCACTTTTTGACTTTCTCTTAAAATGTAACAATTCTTCCAAGAACAAAACGGGACTTCGTGACGGGTTAGGGACACACCTGCAGCTGTCCTCTGAAGCTTGAGAGAGTAGCACAGAAAGTGCTAGATTCAACAGAAGAGAGGTCCCAAGAAAACTAGCCAGGGACTCTCAAACAGGTAGTTACTTCAAAAAAAAAGTAAACAGGAAGTTACACTTGAATACCGTAATTTTTCCTTTACATATATATATATAAATTATGTATATATATATATATATATATATATATATATATATATATATATATATATATATATATATATATATATATATATATATATATATATATACATATACCAAGGCACTTCCCCAAATTTGGGGGGTAGCCGACATCAACAAAAGAAACAAAACAAAAAAGGGGACCTCTACTCTCTACGTTCCTCCAGCCTAACAAGAGACTCAACCGAGTTCAGCTGGTACTGCTAAGGTGCCACAGCCCACCCTCCCACATTATCCACCACAGATGAAGCTTCATAATGCTGAATCCCCTACTGCTGCTACCTCCGTGGTCATCTAAGGCATCGGAGGCAGCAGCAGGGCCTACCGGAACTGCGTCACAATCGCTCGCCATTCATTCCTATTTCTAGCACGTTCTCTTGCCTCTCTCACATCTATCCTCCTATCACCCAGAGCTTTCTTCAATCCATCCATCCACCCAAACCTTGGCCTTCCTCTTGTACTTCTCCCATCAACTCTTGCATTCATCACCTTCTTTATCAGCCAGCCATTTTCCATTCTCTCAACATGGCCAAACCACCTCAACACATTCATATCCACTCTAGCTGCTAACTAATTTCTTACACCCGTTCTCACTCTCACCACTTCGTTCCTAACCCTATCTATTCGAGATACACCAGCCATACTCCTTAGACACTCCATCTCAAACACATTCAATTTCTGTCTCTCCGTCACTTTCATTCCCCACAACTCTGATCCATATATCACAGTTGGTACAATCACTTTCTCATAAAGAACTCTTTTTCACATTCATGCCCAACCCACTATTTTTTACTACTCCCTTAACTGCCCCCAACACTTTGCAACCTTCATTCACTCTCTGAAGTACATCTGCTTCCACTCCACCATTTGCTGCAACAACAGACCCCAAGTACTTAAACTGATCCACTTCCTCAAGTAACTCTCCATTCAACATGACATTCAACCTTGCACCACCTTCCCTTCTCGTACATCTCATAACCTTACTCTTAACCACATTAACTCTCAACTTCCTTCTCTCACACACTCTTCCAAATTCTGTCACTAATCGGCCAAGCTTCTCTTCTGTGTCTGCAACCAGTACAGTATCACCCGCAAACAACAACTGATTTACCTCCCATTCATGGTCCTTCTCGTCTACCAGTTTTAATCCTCGTCCAAACACTCGAGCATTCACCTCTCTCACCACTCCATCAACATACAAGTTAAACAACCACGGCGACTTCACACATCCTTGTCTCAGCCCCACTCTCACCGGAAACCAATCACTCACTTCATTTCCTATTCTAACACATGCTTTACTACCCTTGTAGAAACTTTTCACTGCTTGCAACAACTTTCCACCAACTCCATATAACCTCATCACATTCCACATTGCTTCCCTATCAACTCTATCATTCGCTTTCTCCAGATCCATAAACGCAACATACACCTCCTTACCTTTTGCTAAATATTTCTCGCATATCTGCCTTACTGTAAAAATCTGATTCATACAACCCCTACCTCTTCTAAAACCACCCTGTATTTCTATAATTGGATTCTCTGTTTTATCCTTAATCCTATTAATCATTACTCTACCATACACTTTTCCAACTACTCTTAACAAACTAATACCTCTTGAATTACAACAACCATGCACATCTCCCTTACCCTTATATAGTTGTACAATACATGCACAAACCCGATCTACTGGTACCATTGACAACACAAAACACATATTGAACAATCTCACCAACCATTCAAGTACAGTCACACCCCCTTCCTTCAACATCTCAGCTCTCACACCATCCATACCAGACGCTTTTCCTACTTTTGTTTCATCT
>NC_090727.1:58150793-58158293 GCF_036898095.1 Palaemon carinicauda | reverse complement strand
TGTCGGTCAAACGTATGTCTGTCAGTCAGACGTGTGTCTGTCTGTCTGTCTGTCACACGTCTCTGTCTGTCTGTCTGTCAGACGTCTGTGTCTGTCTATCTGTCTGCCAGACTTCTATCTGTCAATCTGCCAGACTTCTATCTGTCAATCTGCCAGACTTCTATCTGTCTGTCTGCCAGACCTCTAACTGCCTGTCTGACGTCTGTCTGTCAGTCAGACTTCTATCTGATGTCTATCCGTCTGTCTGTCTGACGTTTATCTGTCTCTGTCAGACGTCTATCTGTCTGTCTGTCTGTCAGACGTCTGTCTGTCAGACGTCTATCTATCTGTCTGCCAGACTTCTCTCTCTCTCTCTCTCTCTCCTCTCTCTCTCTCTCTCCTCTCTCTCTCTCTCTCCTCTCTCTCTCTCTCTCTCTCTCTCTCTCTCTCTTTTAACAGAATTAATAAGAATTTGAATTACCCATCTTTATATGATATATTTTAGTCTCATTCCAAATGGGGTCCAATAACCAATAACTGACACTATAAAGAAATAACTACACACTATAATTGAAAGGGTTTTAATTCTAGAAAGTTTATTGTATTGCATTAAGCAATATCTTAAAAGGAACAGGATGTCTCCATTACTGTCAATGAATTATTTCACACCGCGTAAGGAGATTAATAGATATACATGTTACATTTGGCATTCTATGAAGAAAAATTACACTATGTGAATATGAAATACACTGATAAATAATACACAGAACTTAATGTCACAGACGGTAACCAACATTAAATAAACAAATCATGAATTGACATTTCAATTGTTTAAATATTGGCAATCATATAGTTGGAAATATGTTGCAATAAGCATTTATTTTCTAAGAACAGGAAGTAAAGAGGATAACGAGGAAACTCGTTTATAATTGCAAATGCAAAATGAAATGACATTTATCTAAAGGGCATCTTTCTAAAATAATATTGATTAACTTTAAAGGGACATTTAACTAAAGGATATATTTCAGCAATAATATTGATTAACTTTAAAGGATATTTATCTAGAGAATATATTTTAACAATAATTTTGATTAACTTGAAAGGACATTTAACTAAAGGATATATTTCAACAATAATATTGATTAACTTGAAAGGACATTTATCGAAAGCATATATTTCTATAATAATATTGATTAACTTGAAAGGATATTTAACTTAAGGATATATTTCACCAATAATATTGATTAACTTGAAACGACATTTACATAAACTATATTTCAACAATAATATTGATTAACTTTAAAGTATATTTATCTATAGCATATATTTCTACAATAATATTGATTAACTTGAAAGGACATTTGACTAAAGGATATATTTCTACAATAATATTAATTAACTTGAAAGGATATTTATCTAGAGAATATATTTCAACAATAATATTGATTAACTTGAAAGGACATTTAACTAAATTATATATTTCAACAATAATATTGATTAACTTGAAAGGACATTTATCGAAATAATATATTTTCTATAATAATATTGATTGACTTGAAAGGACTTTTAACTAAAAGATATACTCCTACAAAAATATTAACTTGAAAGGAATTTGATTAAAGGATATCTTTCAACAACAATATTGATTAACTTGAAAGGCCATTTATCTAAAGCATATATTCAAACAACAATATTGATTATAAAGAAAAGATCGTAACACAGAACTCGACATACATCCACCCTTTCTGAGTGAAAATACCTTTTTAAACGTGATGAAAGAGTTAGCGCATCGCAGTGATCAGTAGGACTGTGCTAGTTAGGGTCACCCATAGTAAGATGGTTTACTGTTGAGCTATCAAATTAAAATATTTTTCTATCACCAATCAGCATTGGCTAGCTTGGTGATGAAAACTAACCAAACTCCATATATGAATTGGCATGTCAGAGGCCTTTGTCCTACAGTGGACTAGAAAGGGCTGCATTTGTTGTTGTTTATATACACAAATATATATATATATATATATATATATATATATATATATATATATATATATATAAATATATATATATATATATATATATATATATCTATATCTATATCTATATATATATATATATATATATATATATATATATATATATATATATATATACATATGTATATATGTACATACATACATACACACACACACACACACACACACATATATATATATATATATATATATATATATATATATATATATATATATATATATATATATATATATATATTATATATATATATTATATATACATATATATATATATATATATATATATATAGATATATATATTTATATTATATATATATATATATATATATATATATATATATATATATATATATATATATATATATATATATATATATATATATATATATATATATATATATATATATATATATATATATATATATATATATATATATATATATATATGCTGTCGTGTGCGAGTGTGCGAGTTCGAGTGTGTGTGTGTGTGTGTGTGTTTGTGTGTGTTTACTCCACAAAATCTATGCAGTTTCGTAGTAACTAAATTTCAGTGTTTCAAAAGGAAACTAAATTCCTGCTTCCAGGCGAATGTAACACACATGCGGAAAAGCAATGCATTATTCGCCAGAGGAAATTTATGTTGCGCGTCTGGAGTCAAAGACTGAATCCCTTTATCACGATCCAGGGAGATTTTCCAACGATATCATCGAGAGCTGCTTTATATATATATATATATATATATATATATATATATATATATATATATATATATATATATATATATATATATATATATATATAAACATTTTGTAATGGTACCGTTAAACACAAAAGCGGTTTATCAATGATGGGCATTTCTTTTAAAGATATCAATGGTTTGGTATTGCTTTTGGAGAGAGAGAGAGAGAGGAGAGAGAGAGAGAGAGAGAGAGAGAGAGAGAGAGAGAGAGAGAGAGAGAGAGAGAGAGAAAGCGCAAAGCCATTTGCATTATGGCTTCATAAATTTTCCTCACTGTTTGCGTCATATTGTCGATTGCAGCAAAGACGCTACACCACTCGTGACCTCGGTCGACATAAAATGTGAACAAAATCCTTCCTAATAACACGCTTGTGTTTTATAATGACAGTTGTTAAAACAGTAAACATAAGTAATAGATGTAATTTCCCTCGCTGCATTATACCCGCCAGCCTAGTTTCCTTTGTTTTTTTGTACCTAGATATTATATAAAAAAAAAAATAAGCTATTTTACGTGTGAATAGCATTCGTGTTTTTTTTTTTTATAAAGGAGATTAACATCCTTTTTTTACGTAATTGAATTTTTTCTATTAATGTTACTCTATATATTTCTATTGGCAAAGTCAGGCTTCAATAAAGCATAAAGGTAAGAATAAGACAATTCATAAAATTAAAAATTTTGTGGGTTATTTTATGCATAAATTTTGTATGAACTTTATTCAATATTTTTCTATTGGCAAATATCAGGTTTTTATAAAGCATTTAGATATGAATCTGACAAAGAAAATCAATATAGATATTGGATCATTTTATGCATGATTTTATTTTTTATTTATTAATCTTATTTCACAGTCAGCCCCTCAGTTTTCGCGTGGCTTAGGTAACAGAGACACGCACAAAAATAGAGAACCTGCAAATGCTTTCTTCCTAAGGGTAGGTTGTTGTCAACTCAACCTACCAATTCACTGCCCATTGCCAACACATACATAAGTGCATATGTACAGTACACAGTAACTCTACACACGAGTCATTGCCATACTTATACAAATACTGTATCAACAAACAACGGCACTTATTGATACTGTAATGTATATCACTATAAATCATGTACAATACTCTCACTACAGTACATCTTGATTAGCTAAGGTAACATGGCATATCGCTTGTAAGTGATCGCTGCTTTCGGCAAGTAAACTCACACCGTTCCAACTCACCGTACACGTAGCCTATCTATATTGCTGTACTATACAGTACTGTATTTCACATTATCATTATTAACAATGATACACTAATTTAAAATAATAAAGAAAAATAATAGTACAAACACCATTCATTGTTTTCATACAAAATTCTACACAGTAACAAGTCGTGAAGCATGATGGCAACTCTTCAGGTGTCTTCTCTTTTGGTATCACTCTTTAACTACTATTTACTGTACAAATCACAGCTGTAGAGTATATACAGGAGGTACTACTTACACAGGTGTTGAAAGTAGACAAATACATTCATTAGTAATGTGCAGTACAGTAATAATCTGGATAAATAGAAAAGTACAGTATGTATTACATACTGTACTACAATAAACTCAAAAATAAAGTACAGCATATATGTAATTATCGTACTACTGTAAATACAAAAGTAAAGTATGTATGCGCATACCGTACTACTATAACTACAAAAGTACGGTATGTACTGATCATGTATGTACATATTGTACTAAATACAAAAGTATCTTTTTCATAGCACTATTTACAAAAAGAAAAATATTACAGTACAATTCACAACATATGACATAACTCACTGGAAAATATTCTTTAAAAGGCAAAGTTGGTGAGGTGGATTGAGAAAAGGCCGTGCAATTACAAATGGATGAACAATGAAGAGACGTTAACTGGATGTCAAGACACGTCTACATGGACAAGTCATCACTGTTTGCAACGAAGACGACTTAAAATGAACCAGTCAAGGGTAATAATAAAAATAGTATACAATACAGTAGAATTGAACCCTATGTGCGTTCAAGTATATGTACTTGAAGTTTAAAAGATTGAACTGTTTAAAAAGGCTGCACATAATGAATGTAATTTTAACCTTGAACAGTATGGAAACAATTTGCTGAAAAAAAATATCTTGCATTCTGTAAAGGGAGGAGGATCATCTACGCCATAATCGTCACTCGGCTCCATCGTGGCTTCCGGAGGATATGCCACAGGAGGGGTTGCTTGAGGAGTGGTTTCAGGCTCAGGAGAATGATGATGGTGGTAGTTCAGGCTAAGGCTCAGGGTGGTGGTGGTGGTGGTGGTGGTGATGGCTGTTTCTCGTGACAGGGGAAGAACATTGTTATGGGAAGCTGCTTCGTTGACTTCATCTCATCGAAGATGCTCTTGTAACCAGCAAAAATCTCATCCATGTAATGTATGAACTTCAGGACACCTACCAATGAATAAGCCATGCTATATGCTCTTTGCTTAAACTCTTTCACCAACCGTGCCGTCTATGCCAAATACTCGAGAGTGATGCCTTCATCTTCTTTGTCAGGTCTATCAGCCTCCTCTTCATCTTCACACGCTGAGCAGAATAATTCAGGAAAGCTGCCACTTCGTCATTGTCTGAAGAGTCCGACTCCAGCTTATTTTCTAGTTTGAGGTAAAAAATGATGTTTAAACTTATGAAACCAACCTTTGCTGGCTTGGAAATGCATATACAAGGATGTGGTGCCTTGCCTGATGGATGGCTGAATTTTAGCTTCCCTGAAATGGGAGAGCGGAGACTGCTTTTCTGTGGATGGCATGCAAGCCCTAGGCAAATCCTTTCTGATGCTGATCCTCAATCCACAGAAAAATGACATTTTCCAATCAGGCCCTTTTCCCTCACCTTGAATGTGTTCTTTGCACTGCATGGAGCACTGGCAGCCTTTGCAGCATTAATTTTCATAGTTTTCCTTTCTATGTACCTTACTTCACTCTCGTTTACTCCAAAAAGTCTTCCTACGGCAGCATACTTCATTCTTTTACACTTATCAAAGACTTTACCCTTCTCCTTATGGGTCAAGACCTTTTCTGCCGTTTAGCAGACCCTTTGGAAGTTGAAGTCGAAGCAGCTCTCTTGGAGGGGCCATGATGTATATGCTTTAGGACAAAGTGATACTTGCCCAGAAAGAGGGAGATGCACACGCTAAGACAAACTATGTGAGAATTGGTCCAATCAGCAAGAAATGGGAGGCTATGCTGTGCAGATACGGTGGAAGACATGCTGGGTGCAAAGGAACACAGTTGGTTTAAAATATTCAATATGCCGCTCGTGTCATAATCCTGAAACCACAAAATTGTGAATGTTTATTAAGTAGGTTAGACGGTTCTGCGTAACGTGAAAGACGGAATCTGCGAATAATAAGGGACAACTGTATAAATTTCTATTGGCAAATTTAATTTCTATGATGTAAAAAAGTTTTAATCTGAATTTAAAAAGTAAAGAAATTTTATACATGAAAATTGCTTCATTTATCTTCTACATAAGATTTTTCTAAACGAAGAAGACTAGTCACATTTCGATTATTTATCCTTTCCATTTTTGCATTACATTTGAAATCTATGTTAGAAATTATGCTTTTGTAAACCCCCTGAAAATATTGTTTTAGTGAAGGAAAAAATTACCTGTTTTCTAAAGAGGAGAATTGACACTATTTTGTTTAGTGATTTATAGGATTTTGAAAAAAAGCAAATCTAAGGAGTTCACAAATTTCTGGAGAGAGAGAGAGAGAGAGAGAGAGAGAGAGAGAGAGAGAGAGAGAATCAAAGTTTCAGAGAGAGAGAGAGAGAGAGAGAGAGAGAGAGAGAGAGATCAAAGTTTCAGAGAGAGAGAGAGAGAGAGAGAGAGAGAGAATCAAAGTTTCAGAGAGAGAGAGAGAGAGAGAGAGAGAGAATCAAAGTTTCAGAGAGAGAGAGAGAGAGAGAGAGAGAGAGAGAGAGAGAATCAAAGTTTCAGAGAGAGAGAGAGAGAGAGAGAGGAGAGAGAGAGAGAGAGAGAATCAAAGTTTCAGAGAGAGAGGGAGAGGGAGAGGGGGGGCTCAAAGTTTCAGAGAGAGAGAGAGAGGGAGAGGGGGGCTCAAAGTTTCAGAGAGAGAGAGAGAGAGAGAGATTTCTTAATTCAATTATTCATTTGAAGAGGCTCATATAGTTTCAGAAAACTGTAAGCAAACAAAATCCACTTAAGTTGCCGATCAACAATAAATTTGATATACACGTTAATGATTTATAATTCATACCTATCAATCACTGTGCATTTACAATCACACATTCAAATATCCATCCAAATGTTAGCTTGATTTTTCTTCTATGCATAATGCCCAAAAGAATGGCTTACACTAATTGTATCAGAAATTAGCCATTATTCACTATATAGAAAACCATGTAAAAGTAAAAACATCTTATATAGGTCAAGCATATTGATTAACATCCTGGAACTCCAAGCGATTTCTAAAAAGGTTCTGCTAAAAATAACTTTGGCATATCTTAATTCCCCAGTGTTAATATGAAAGGTGTACTTAACCAGGCAGGGAAGATGGGGTCAATGAAGGGGAAATGGGGAAGAATGACCAAAGGGCTAACCTGCTTTAAAGGAAAAAATCTTCATGTGTATTATTATGCTGATGAGGCATGAGGTTTTAATGCTTTGTGTTAACATTTCATGAAAAAACGTGCTATGTTAAGATTATGCATCCCTAAACTTAAGCAATGAAATTGTTATGCT
>NC_090727.1:58138293-58145793 GCF_036898095.1 Palaemon carinicauda | reverse complement strand
TTCATTAAAATTACTTCTGATAAATCATTGCCTGTCAGCATTGGTTCATGAATACAATGTTAAAATGTTATTGTTATAACTGGCCCATTATTACATACATCTTATTTCACAATGATGATGATGATGATGATGAGGATGATCATTATTATTATTATCATTATTATTATTATTATTATTATTATTATTATTATTATTATTATTATTATTATTATCATTATTATTATTATTACTTGCTAAGCTACAGCCCTATTTGGAAAAGCAGGATGCTATAATCCCAGGGGCTCCAACAGGGAAAATAGCCCAGTGAGCAATGGAAACAACCAAATAAGAGAAGTAATTAACAATTAAAATAGAAATATTTTATGAACAGTAACAACACTCAAATAAATATTTCATACATAAACTACAAAAACTTTAACAAAATAAGAGGAAGATAAATAAGAGAAAATAGTGTGCTCGAGTGTACCCTCAAGCAAAAGAACTAACTTAAGACAGTGGAAGACCATGGTACAGAGGCTATGGCACTATCCAAGACTAGAGAACAATGGTTTGATTTTGGAGTGTCCTTCTCCTAGAATAGAGTAAAGGGTCAAGTGATCTGTTTATCAACTAAAACGATATGGGGAAATTAGCTGATACAGGACTGAAAATTAAATAAAAAATATACATTAAATTTGGCTGTATTATGATATATTGACTGGTAAGTCCTATTCAAAAGGAAGCAAATGGTTAGGTGTAGAAACATATATGATCCAGTCCCATTTTGCTAAACATTTAGTATGAAAATAATGATCAGCGAAATATATAAATGAAAATCAAGTACTATTCCTAAATTTTCTTTCATGAATATGTTATAAAATGTATCTACACAGGCTCTGAAATGTCTGCTATGGTTTTCTCCTATTTAAACATAACTTATCAATTACTATACTAAGACATTATTAATAACTTATGTGAAATATTTTCTAAATTCAAATGTTTTTACAATTTAACGTCCATTAACCTATAATCCATAACTGCTGTTAAATACAATAATTTCTTCTATATTTAGCTTGATATTAGTGTGTTTTTACAAGTCTTCTAACGTCCATTGACTAATAATCAATAACTGAGGTCAAATACAATTTTTTCTATATTTAGCTTTAGATTAAAATGTTTTTTTCTGGGTCGACCTTTGACGGCCGGTGAAAAAGTCCTTCTTTGTACTTTTTCTGATATAAATCTTCCAAATATACCAGAGAAAATTAAAAGCATGGAATGCAGAGGTTACAACCCTCGCGCAAGCACCTTGTTGGTGTCGTATATCTAACAAGGGCGTTTGTAAAACACTATTCACAAGCTGTCTTCCATTTCGATAATCCCTTCATCAAAGGGGGAGGGCCGTGACAATACAATAATTTATTCTATATTTAGCTTTAGATTAAAATGTTTTTACAAGTCTTCTAACGTCTATTGACTAATAATCCACAACAGATGTCAAATACAATAATTTCTTCTATATTTAGCTTTAGATAAAAATGTTTTTATAAATCTTCGAACGTCCATTGACTTAATTATCAATAACAGATGTAGAATACAATAATTTATTCTACATTTAGCTTTCAAATTAAAATTATTTCACACAAATATAACGTACATTGACTTATAATCAGTAACAGATGTCAAATACAATAATTTCTTCTTTAGATTAAACGCTTTTACAAGTCTGCTAACGTCCATTGACTAATAATCAATAATAGATCTCAAATTCAATAATTTATTCTATATTTAGCTTTAGATTAAATTGTTATTAGAATCTAACTTCCCTCACCTAATCAGACAATATATTCTTGGTGCAAAAATAATTAAAACATATGTTTTGATGTTCATCATTTCACATATCCTCCAACGGTGTCTTAATGAATAATTGAAAATAAATTGCTATATAAAAAGTAAATCCTCTGCCTTTCATTACTTTGCTTTGACTTTGTAAAGAGGAACGGAACCGGATAAGACTAGAAAACTAAAGGCAGTAATGTAAAACATTACAAAGCAAAGTTTTTTTCTATTTACTTTTTTTTTTTTTTTTTAGATGAGCCAACATCAAAGTGAAACCTGAAAAGAGAGAAAGTTAAAAGGAAACTTTCCAGCTCCCACTTCAAACATTCCGGAAGATTATTATTGGAACCGCTTTTAGAAGACCAATACATCAAGTAATTTGTTAAGATATTTCTCATCCTTTAGTAAGAGATACGTATTTCTTCCCAAGCTTATTTTGTTATAATTCTTATCGTTTATTTAATAAATATTTATTTTAATGTTGTTGCTATTCT
The DNA here is from genome assembly GCF_036898095.1 of Palaemon carinicauda. Lineage (NCBI taxonomy): Eukaryota > Metazoa > Arthropoda > Malacostraca > Decapoda > Palaemonidae > Palaemon > Palaemon carinicauda. The sequence goes on along the minus strand of NC_090727.1, from coordinate 58,143,481 downwards.
TAAAATATTTTATTTTTCGTTTTTTCCTTTCCTCACTGAGCTATTTTCCCGGTTGGGGTCCCTGGGCTTATAGCATCTTGTTTTTCCAATTAGGGTTGTAGCTTAGCAAGTAATAATAATAATAATAATAATAATAATTACGTGCATACATCCATACCTCTATATAATATACATTGATGAAAATAAAAACTTTTTCCTGGATGCTCTTCGCACTCCCCAAGAGAGATTACTTCACCAAACTTTCAACTGGGCTCCACAAGGCACTAGAAGAGTTGGAAGACCAAGGCCTACATGGCTGAGGGCTAGGAAGCGTGAAGTAAATGATGATGAATGTAGAATTGATTTAAAAGGTCAATATAGAGACAAATGGTGAAATCTAGCCGAGGTCCTTTGCATCAATAAGCGTAGGAGATGATGATGATGATGATGATGATGATTTGTAAGCTTATTCCTAACATAAATACATACATGCTTCCATACATACACAAATACATAATTTACATTTTATAACATAGAAAATTGTTTTCATGAATTATTCGCAAGCTCACTGGAATAAAGGCTCTAAATATGACATTATCGGTAATCATTTAATCACACAACACTGTAATTACAATAATCCTTTTCTGTGTTGACTAACAAATTCTGGAGAATTGAATTATCTTTCTTTTGTAAGTCAACTATTCCAGGGACGTTCACCATTGATAAAATAATCATGCTAAAGTCTGCCATTTAGGGAAGAATTGAACACGAATATAGACTACGCATTGTTCTTCAGTGGATGCGTTGACTAAAATTGAATGAACCGGGAATGCCTGAATATCTTAGACTAGTTTAAAATGGCATAGTCACTTTCTAAATTATATTTATATTTCCTTTATTTTTCGTATTTCATTCTCAGATATGTAAAAACAGATTGTCAATCACAGAACCAGTATCAATACTTTTTATTATTGTTGTTATAATTATATAATTATATAATTAAAATTACTATTATCATTACTTTTATTATTATTACTATTATGATTATTATTATGATTAGCAGCCAAGCTACAACAGTCCTAGCAGGAAAAGCAGGATGCTGTAACCTCAACAGGAAAAGTAGCCCAGTGAGGAAAGGAAAAAAGGAAAAGTAAAATAATTTAAGAACAGTAACAACATTAAAATAAATACCTCCTATATAAACTGTAAAAACTTCAACAAAACAACAGGAAGATAAATTATAATAGTGTGCCCGAGTGTACCCTTATACGATTCCAGTAAAGTTAATTTTTTTTCATTCTAATATTTCAGATAGAAAATAAGTAAAATAAAAATGTTTTCCTAATATTTTGCGATTCAAATTTAACATTCAAAACGTCATTCTATTAAGATATAATATTGATTTGCTCCTTTTTGTATAGAGCAGTGAATTAGAGATTGTTAATGGCTGTACAATAAAAATATATTTTTTCATCCCCCCCCAAAAAAAAAATTAAATACTTTCGATACAATATCACGGTGAAACTTCAGCAATCAAAAGTCATGATGGTTTACTAAAATATATAGTTTATTACTAAACCGTATTAAATATATTTCAGAACCGATATGTTATGTGATAAAAAAGAAGAATAAATGTTTATTCATATCCCTGACTTATCAATAGTATGTTCCTATCGAACACTGCACGGATATATAATTTTTAATCTGAAAACGATATTTGAAGGAGGTTATGTTTTCGCCAATGTTTGTGTTTGTGTTTGTGAACTGCTTCCTGCCTCAACTTCAATCGTAGAGTAATGAAACTTGCAGGGATTAACTTTTATGTGAAAAGGTGTAAATGATTAAATTTTGGGAGGTCAAGGTCAAACGTCAAGGTCAAGGTTGAGGTCAATGGTCAAGGTCAAAGGTCAAGGTCAAAAGTCAAGTACAATGTCTAATGTAATCAAAGTTTGGACATCGCTGTCGCAGAGACTTCAGACTTGGATTATATTTGATTGTATAAAAACCCACGCCAATTAATACATGTTAAAGTGGAAGGTCGAGGTCGAGGTCAAGAAAAAATCTGCCGTGGTAGAGGTCTACGCTCTACCCAATATCCAATGAAATACAACGAAGATTTGTTTTTATTATAAATTCCTTGTAATGATGTATTTGATATCCTTTTTATGATAGAGAAGACAGAATAATATTACATAATGTCAAATAAATGAGACTGGAGCTAACACTGGAGCTAACGATAGAAAAGAGAGAATAATGTCACATAACGTTACATGAATCAAACTGGAGCTAACGATAAAAAGACAGAATAATGTCACATAATGTTACATAAATCAGACTGGAGCTAACGATAGAAAAGACAGAATAATGTCACATAACGTTACATGAATCAGACTAGAGCTAACGATAAAAAGACAGAATAATGTCCCATAATGTTACATAAATCAGACTGGAGCTAACGATAGAAAAGACAGAATAATGTCACACAACGTTACATAAATCAGAATGGAGCTAACATAGAAAAGACATAATAATGTCACACAACGTTACATAAATCAGACTGGAGCAAACGATAGAAAAGAAAGAAAATGTCACATAACGTTACATACAATCAGACTGGAGCTAACGATAGAGAAGACAGAATAATGTCACATAACGTTACATAAATCAGACTGGAGCTAACGTTAAAAAGACAGAATAATGTCACATAACGTTACATAAATCAGACTGGAGCTAACAATAAAAAGACAGAATTATATAACATAACGTTACATATTTAAGACTGAAGCTAACGGTAGAAAAGACAGAATAATGTCACATAACGTTACATAAATCAGACTGGAGCTAACGATAGAAAAGACAGAATAATGTCACATAGCATTACAAAAATCAGACTGGAGCTAACGATAGAAAAGACAGAATAATGTCACATAACGTTACATAAATCAGACTGGAGCTAACGATAGAGAAGACAGAATAATATCACAAAGCATTACAAAAATTAGACTGGAGCTAACGATAGAAACGATAGAAAAGACAGAATAATGTCACAACGTTACATAAATTAGACTGGAGCTAATGATAGAAAAGAAAGAATAATGTGACATAGAATTACATAAATCAGACTGGAGCTAATAATAGAAAAGACAGAATAATATCACATAGCATTACATAAATCAGACTGGAGCTAACGATAGAAAAGACAGAATAATGTCACATAACGTTACATAAATCAGACTGGAGCTAATGATAGAAAAGACAGAATAATGTCACATAGCATTACATAAATCAGACTGGAGCTAACGATAGAAAAGACAGAATAATGTCACATAACGTTACATAAATCAGACTGGAGCTAACGATAGAAAAGACAGAATAATGTCACATAGCATTACATAAATCAGACTGGAGCTAACGATAGAAAAGACAGAATAATGTCACATAACATTACATAAATCAGACTGGAGCTAACGATAGAAAAGACAAAATAATGTAACATAGCATTACATAAATCAGACTGGAGCTAACGATAGAAAAGACAGAATAATGTCACATAACGTTACATAAATCAGACTGGAGCTAACGATAGAAAAGACAGAATAATATCACATAGCATTACATAAATCAGACTGGAGCTAACGATAGAAAAGACAGAATAATGTCACATAGCATTACATAAATCAGACTGAAGCTAACGATAGAAAAGACAGAATAATGTCACATAGCATTACATAAATCAGACTGGAGTTAACGATAGAGAAGACAGAATAATATCACATAGCATTACAAAAATTAGACTGGAGCTAACGATAGAAACTATAGAAAAGACAGAATAATGTCACATAACGTTACATAAATTAGACTGGAGCTAATGATAGAAAAGACAGGATAATGTCACATAGAATTACATAAATCAGACTTGAGCTAATGATAGAAAAGACAAAATAATGTCACATAGCATTACATAAATCAGACTGGAGCTAACGATAGAAAAGACAGAATAATGTCACATAACGTTACATAAATCTGACTGGAGCTAACGATAGAAAAGACAGAATAATGTCACATAGCACTACCTAAATCAGACAGGAGCTAACGATAGAAAAGACAGAATAATTTCACATAACGTTACATAAATCAGACTGGAGCTAACGATAGAAAAGACAGAATAATGTCACATAGCATCACATAAATCCGACTGGAGCTAACGATAGAAAAGACAGAATAAAGTCACATAACGTTACATAAATCAGACTGGAGCTAACGATAGAAAAGACAGAATAATGTCACATAGCATTACATAAATCAGACTGGAGCTAACGAAAGAAAAGACAGAATAATGTCACATAGCATTACATAAATCAGACTGGAGCTAACGATAGAAAAGACAGAATAATGTCACATAACGTTACATAAATCAGACTGGAGCTAACGATAGAAAAGACAGAATAATGTCACATAGCATTACATAAATCAGACTGGAGCTAACGATAAAAAGGCAGAATAATGTCACATAACGTTACATAAATCAAACTGGAGCTAACGATAGAAAAGACAGAATAATGTCACATAGCATTACATAAACCAGACTGGAGCTAACGATAAAAAGGCAGAATAATGTCACAACGTTACATAAATCAGACTGGAGCTAACGTTAAAAAGACATAATAATGTCACATAACGTTACATAAGTCAGCCTGGACCAAACGATAAAAGGCAGAATAATGTCACAACGTTACATAAATCAGACCCAAGCTAACAATAAAAAGACAGAATAATGTCACATAACGTTACATAAATCAGACTGGAGCTAACGATAAAAAGACAGAATAATGTCACATTACGTTACATAAATCAGACTGGAGCTAACGATAAAAAGACAGAATAATGTAACATAACGTTATATAAATCAGACTGGAGCTAATAATAGAAACGACAGAATAATGTAACACTTTACATAAATCAGATTTAATCTAACGATTGAGAAGACAGAATAATGTCACAACGTTACATAAATCAGACTGGATCTAACGATAGATACAACACAGATTGGTTATATAACTTTACATAAATTAACTGTAGCTAACGATAGATGCAACACAATAAAATTATATACCATTTCATAAATTAGACTCCAGCTTTTTACATAACAGTTAATCCCTACAATTTTCATTACTCTACGATTAAAATTGTGGCCAGGAAGCTGTTTACA
>NC_090727.1:58120793-58125793 GCF_036898095.1 Palaemon carinicauda | reverse complement strand
TCTCACCCTATATTAAGTAAAGCATAGTTTGTAAAGAACCACTGCGTCAATATGAAATATCGACCAGTTATCCGCACAATACCTGTATTGGACAAAGGTTTATATCCGCATAGGAAGAAACTAGTAAAACAGCTCTCGTCCCTTTATGGGACGGAGTCCTCCCGTTAAGGGAATCATAAACCAATGCAACATAGCTTGCATAAAGGAACAATTCTATTAGAATTATCCCAGATTGGGTACATAGAATAAATGCTCAATTATACCAATAAATTGACACAGGTGAAAGAGACGCAAGGTTCTCAAGAACAAGTTTATTGACAGACAATAAATAGACAGGTTAACAACAATTATATATATATATATATATATATATATATATATATATATATATATATATATATATATATATATATATATATATATATATATATATATATATATATATATTATATATATATATATATATATATATATATATTATATATATATATATATATATATATATATATATATATATATATATATATATATATATATATATATATATATATATATATATATAAAGAGGATAACCCAAAACTTTAAGCATAAGTATGATAGTAAACAGAACTTGTTTATCCGAAAAAAAAAACATCAAATGCCACTTTTTTAAGATACCGAGGTATCAAGTCATAAAAGTCTGTATTACAAATCAATCACATTAGCGTTAGAAACGCTCGGCACACATGTCTGCACTTATGCTAGGTTCACCTTTGGAAAGGGAACAGTCTATATGGGCACTCGGTGCCCTCATTTAGTTTGTAGTACAGTATGTACCTACACACTCACCCTGGACTTAATCGTCCCAATTAAAGCCACTGTTCCTCGCAGAGTTAAACAGTAGGGTTAACAACGCGACCCACTGCTACCACAGATCTCTTTAGTTCCTCTACTTGCTTCGCATAGTGGCGAAAGAACACTCTGGAAGACTTCCAGCCAGTGTATGAACGGATATGTTCAAAGTCCATACAATTAAAGAAATTTAAGGATGAGGCAACTTTCCTCGGATCGTGACCTGCGGGTGTACTGTCAGGATCCGCTCTGCGAATAAAATATGTGATTTTTGCTCTGAGTTGATTCAGAGATAAATTTGAGCCTGATGTTTCTCCCCTGAATAGTTGACCACCCTTGAAGTCTGAAGTTCTACGAAGATAGACCTTTAGGCATTCTACTGGACATAGAGATGCATCTTCTTTCAGAGGGCAGATTCTCCAGGGACCCCACCTGTTGGTGGGTAACTCATTCTTGGCGAGAAACGTAAGATCCGGAAACAGGTTCAGTTCCCCCCATCCAGGAACTGAACACGACCTGCCTCTCTCGAGAGGGCTACGATCTCGCTAAACATGGCCCCGGACGCGAGTGCAAATAGGAAAATAACTTTTTGTGTCAAATCCTTTAACGCACATTCTTCATTGCTCAACAGAAAAGCGAAATGAAGAACCTTGTCTAAAGACCATGAAATGGGCTTTGGAGGTGCTGAAGGTCTGAGCCTAGCGCAGGCTTTCTGAACTTTATTAAAGATCTCGTTACCTAGGTCGACCTGGAAGGCCTATAGAATGGGTCTCGTCAAAGCAGACTTACACACTGAAATCGTGTTAGCTGCCAACCCTTGACCATGGAGGTGGATAAAGAAAGATAAGCAGAAGTCTGTCGAGATCTCCTGCGGACTCTTCGCCTTGACAAAGGCCACCCATTTTCTCCAAGATGACTCATATTGCCTTCTAGTAGATTTGCACTTATATTCCTCTAGGAAGTCTATGCTGGCTTTCGAAATCCCGAAACGCTTTCTCACCGCAAGGGAGAGAAAATCATGAGCTGCAGGGTCCGGGTTTTCTGTAATGAAGCGCAGACAGTCGACTTCTGGACTCGCTGGGTCAGAACTGGATGTGGTAGCGGCACAAACTTCAGCTGTAGTTCCAATGCCAAGGGGAACCACACGCTGTTCGGCCACTTGTGGGCCACTATTGCCGCTACCCCCTTGAAGGATCTCAGTTTGTTGAGGACCCTCAACAGAAGGTTGTGAGGGGGGAACAGATAAATCCTGGACCATCTGTTCCAGTCGAGGGACATCGCGTCCACTGCTTCCGCTAAGGGGTCCTCGTACGGGGACACGTACAGGGGCAACTTCTTGTTGTCTTTCGTCGCAAAGAGGTCTATCTGCAGTTCTGGGACTTGATTCAGAATGAAGGAGAATGATCCTGCGTCTAAGGACCATTCCGACTCTATCGGTGTGAACCTGGATAGAGCGTCCGCTGTCACGTTGCGGACTCCTTGAAGGTGAACTGCCGACAGGTACCACTTCTTCTTTTCCGCCAATCGGAAAATGGCCAACATCACCTGGTTGAAAGGTGGTGACCTCGACCCTTGTCGATTCAAGCATCTCACAACTACCTCGCTGTCCATCACCAATCTTATGTGGATCGAGTGACGCGGGGAGACTTTCTTTAAGGTAAGGAGCACTGCCATAGCTTCTAGAAAGTTTATGTGAAAGGTCCTGAATAGCTTGGACCAAGTCCCGTGGACTTTTTTCCGATGAGAGTGACCTCCCCATCCCTCCTTTGAGGCGTCTGAGTGAATCGTCATCAACGGGGGAGGTGGCTGAAGAAGAACCGACTTCTTTAGATTTCTGGCTTGGGACCAAGGGCTGAGAAGAGTACGTAGCCGAAGCGGCACTGGTCTTCTCAGATCTCTTCGCGCGTTTGATGCATAACTTCTCCAAACTCCGGTTGCATCCTTTAGCTGTGCTCTTAGCACTGGGTCTGTCACCGAAGCAAACTGGAGAGAGCCTAGTACCCTCTCCTGTTCGTGTCTTGATATCCTTTCAGAATCTAGAAGTCTCTTGACAGAACCCGCTATCTCCTTCCTTTTCTTCGCCGGGATGGAGAAACGGTGTGAAAAAAAGGTCCCAGTGGATTCCAAGCCACTGGAACTTTTGAGATGGAGAAAGTCGAGACTTTTTTTTGTTGATCTTGAAGCCTAGGTACTCTAGGAACTGGATCACTTGACTTTAAGCTTGCAAGCATTCTGTCTCGGATGCTGCCCACACCAGCCAGTCGTCCAGGTAGGCTACTACCTGAATTCCCTTTAGGCGTAATTGTTTGAGAGCTGCGCTCGCAAGCTTCGTGAAAATCCTTGGGGCTATGTTTAGCCCGAATGGCATGGCTCTGAAGGCGTATAGTCTCCGTTGTAGCCTGAACCCTAGGTAGGGGGAGAGTCGACGGCTGATTGGGATGTGCCAATAGGCGTCAGACAAGTCTATAGAGACTGAGTATGCCCTCTTGGGCAGTAAGGTCCTTATGTGTTGCAGTGTTAGCATTTTGAATTTGCAATTCACTATGAACTTGTTGAGTGGCGACAAGTCCAGAATGACTCTGAGACACACACTTGTGTTTCCCTCACAACCCATTGTTGCAGCCTTCCAGATAATAAAATCAAATGGTTAATCTCTTCTAGAGTAACCAATGCAAAGTTTCAGAGGAAACACCTAAGCAATGTTTTTAAAATCCTGGATAATAGACAGGAAAGAACTCACTTTCTCATCTGTAGGGCAACAGCAAAGGGCTGTGCAAGAAAACACAAAAGTGTTAGAACACACAGTGCTGTACCAAAACCCATACTATAGTTTTCTTCTTACTGTATATGTTATACTGAAGAATACTGGTACAGTATAGGAGGATACGTGCCGGCCAGCATTTGCCGGCCGGCACACACCATAACTGGCTTTAAAGTATACTACTTAACAGCTATAAGGCGGCAGAACTCTGGTTCAAATGCATGTGCCGGCCGGCAGCAACTGCCGGCCGGCAACAGCCAATGTCGGCCGTCATTGCCGGCCGGCAACTACACAAGGTAGTACCCGGCTACCGGCCACACTCTTGGTGACCGGCAGACAAGGGCTGACATTAGCCGGCCGGCAAAGGTACAGGACCAATGCCAGCCGGCAGAAAAAGAACCAGAGGACTACAACCACCCGACCGCCGGCCTCATAGGCCGGCAGCCGGGTTGGGTACAGCACTAGAAGAAAAACAGGATGGATGCCGGGATAAGAGTGTACACTACCTCCAAGCCCGGCAATCCGAAAGAGTGCATATAAGGAAGGGGAGAATCTAATTCAGGCTTCCTGACCAATGCCGTCTGGCTCTACAGGCAGGCATGGATGAGGGACCAAGGGAGGTCCGGGCAGCACTCAAAATAGAAGACCCGAGCTGCCGGCCGGCAAGGGGCTGAGTCAATTCCACATCCTAACCTATTCTAGGTCCAGATGTAGAGTGACGTACAGTACTGTAATGGCTAGGCCATTACGGAGATAGAGGGGGAAGGAACAAAAGAGGGTCCTACCAACCTTGCTTTAGTGACGGATCACCCGCAGCCAAGAAACTCATCTTAGCCTAAGGGAGATCCAAGGGGGGAGGCCAGCAATACTTGCCAGCTCCCAGAGCACCAAAGCAAGGAAGGTGTTGCTACTCCCAGGAAAAGAAACTTATCCTCACCGGAGAACAGCAACAAGGACTAGTCTGGTAGATCACAAAAGAAGGAATCATATCCAAAGAAACCTTCGGTAGTGACCTGAGGAGGCTAAGCCACCTCTGTCTGTGTCAGGCCAGCGAGGGAGACTCTACCCCAAGCCAGACAAACACAGACTCAGACTAAAAAACTCTGTTGTTCTGTCCCTCTTTGAACCAGACTTACTGGAACAGGAAGGTACAGTAACACCCCAGTATAGTTTTATCGAAAATTAATTCAGATAAACCACTTAAGGACAAGCCCAAGGCTTAAACAGAGGGAATGGGATTGCATACCTTCTCCGAAGAAAAGAAAGCAACCGGGGAGTATGAGAAAGTATACTAAGGCTCCATAAGCAACTTAGCCTAGGCACCAAGAGAATCGATTACCTAAATCACCGAAACTCACTCGTATACTATCTTGGAAATATTCCACATAATCTTAAATGTATAAAACAT
>NC_090727.1:58111132-58116132 GCF_036898095.1 Palaemon carinicauda | reverse complement strand
ATATTGCTATACTCGTTCCTCTAAGGCCTAGGCCATTGCAAAAATTTTCCCGATTGTTCCTTGGAGGAAGCACAAGTTCATTGGCTAATGGCATCAGCTTCTAGGCTTAATGCCTGGGCCCTGCTCGCTGGTCACAAGTTTGCCGGCCCTATTCGCTGGTCACAATTGTGCGGGCCCTACTTGGTCACAATTGAGCGAGCCCTGTTTGCGGGTCACACGTGTGCAAACCCTACATGTTGGTAACAAGTGTGTGGGCCCTACTAGCTTGTCACGAGTGTGCAGGCCCTATTCGCTGGTACTGATTGTACGGGCCCTGCTTGCTGGTCACAGGTGTGTGGGCCTCTCCCACTGGTCATGAGTGTGCGGGCTATAGCTGGTCACGAGTGTGTGGGCCCTACCCGCTTGTCACGAGTGTGCAGGTCTTATTTGCTGGTCCTGATTCTACGGGCCCGGCTTGTTGGTCACGATTGTGCAAGCCCTGCTTGCTGGTCACAATTGTGCGGGCCCTGCTTGCTGGTCATGATTGTGCGGGCCCTGTTTGCTGGTCACGATTGTGCAGCCCTGCTTGCTGGTCACGATTGCACGGGCCCTGCTCGCTTGTCATGAGTGTGCCGGCCCTATTCGCTGGTCCTGATTATACGGGCCCAGCTTGCTGGTCACGATTGAGCGGGCCCTGCTTGCTGGTCACGATTGAGCGGGCCCTGCTTGCTGATCACGATTGAGTGGACCCTGCTCGCTGGTCACGAATATGCTGCCCTACTTGCTTGTCATGAGTGTGCAAGCCCTATTCGCTAGTCCCGATTGTACGGGCCCTACTCGCTGGTCATGTGTGTGCAAACCCTACTCGCTGGTCATTAGTGTGCGGGCCATGCTCACTCGTCATATTTGTGCAGGCCCTGCTCGCTGGTCACGAATGTGCAGGTCCTTCTCGCTGGTTACGAGTGTGGAGGCCCTACTCCCTGGTCACGATTGTGGTGGCCCTACTCGCTTGTCACGATTGAGCGAGCCCTGCTCGTTGGTTATGAATGTGCGAGCCCTGCTCGCTGGTCATGAGTGCGCAAGCCTCGCTCGCTGGTCATGAGTGTGCAAGCCCTGCTCGCTGGTCATGAGTGTGCAAGCCCTGCTCGCTGATCACGAGTGTGGAGGCCTTACTCCCTGGTCATGAGTGTGGAGGCCCTACTCGCTGGTCACGAGTATAGTGGCCCTACTCGCTTGTCATGATTGAGCGAACCCTGCTCGTTGGTTATGATGGTGCAAGCCATGCTCACTGATCACGAGTATGGAGGCCTTACTCGCTGGTTATGAGTGTGTGGGCCTACTCCCTGGTCAAGAGTGTGGAGGCCCTACTTGCTGGTCACGATTGAGCGAGCCCTGCTCGTTGGTTATGAGTGTGCGAGCCCTCCTCGTTGGTTATGAGTGTGCGAACCCTGCTCGCTGGTCATGAGTGAGCAAGCCCTGCTCGCTGATCATGAGTGTGGAGGCCTTACTCGTTGGTCACGAGTGTGGAGGCCCGATTCGGTGGTCACGAGTGTGGAGGCCCGATTCGGTGGTCACGAGTGTGGAGGCCCGATTCGGTGGTCACGAGTGTGTATATGTATGTATGTATGCATGTCTGTGTGTGTATATATATATATATATATATATATATATATATATATATGTATGTATGTATATACATACATACATACATATATATATATATACACACACATATATATATACACACACACACACATATATATATATATATATATATATATATATATATATATATATATACACATACATATATATACACACACACATATATATATATATATATATATATATGCATATATATACACACACATATATATATATATATATATATATATATATATATATATATGTATATATATAGATAAAGATAGATAGATAGATGGATAGACACACATGTATGTACGCATATATTCTTTTGCAATATAGATAATAATTCATCTGTGACATAAACTTCACGAATGTGTAAGATACTTTAGTAACATCCAAAAAGAAAAAAAGATACAAGAAGAATTTTCATATGACTCTGCGTTAAAACTATAAAATGAAAAATGCTTGAAAAAATCCTCAACATTAATTCTTTAGTGGAAATGCTTAAAGCTCAGTCTCTCCCGGGAATAAACATTTCAAATGAAATTACGTAAGGAATTTATTATTCATTCAATGTGGTCTTAAATCTCGTTTAAAAAAAGAGCGTCGCGTGCCAAGAGATGCGCATAACCCTCGAATATGTATTAAATAAAAGTGGCAGAAAATTATTAAATAGGTTTGTCAATTTCCTTTGTTTAAACTGTGTGATCTTTAGAAAGGGGGAAATTCATATCTGCACTAGATGAATTGAATAATAACTATTTCACACAAGTTTTTTATTCTTTAGAGAGAAAACCATGTCGATTTAGGTGTCATTATATCTACACACACCTAAACAAGAAAATATAGATATAAGCGCGCACACACTATATTTATAAACACACACACACACACACACATATACACACACACACACACACATATATATATATATATATATATATATATATATATATATATATATATATATATATATACAGAGAGAGAGAGAGAGAGAGAGAGAGAGAGAGAGAGAGAGAGAGAGAGAGAGAGAGAGAGAGAGAGAGGGGGGGGGGGGTTATGGTGCTCCATACACACACAAACACGGACAATCTCTAGATATTGTTAATGAATATACGAGCTTTGGACAAACAGTGTTTCCCAGAACATGAGCCTGAAATTAAAAGGATACGCATGGGATACAGAACCTTTGGTAAGCAAAATGAGATTATGAAAAGTAAATCGTCACTCTCTCTAAAAAGAAAAGTATTTGATCATTTGGTCCTACCACTATTAACTTTGGCATCACAAACTTTTTGCCCTCGCTACTACCGCTTGTTGCTATCGTTCGAATCAACTGAAAAAAAAGTTTTTTTGAAGCAACAGATGAACTATAAAAGGCATCCTCTTCTCTCCATATAATTCTCCACCTTATCTCGCCATCTAATTCTTTGCCTCACTCTTGATTTTCTACCCTTAACAGGTTGCTTCTAAGCCCTCCTTGCTACCTCCCTACCACTACCGCTTGTTGATATTCAAATCACCCGAAAAAAGGGTTTTTTTTGAAGCGACGGAACAACTATTTTCCCCAAAAGAAACTTAATAAATTTCGCGAAAGTATACAAACCGTACATGAAACTGTAGAAAATAGATATAAACGACTCATCAGAGTCTAGTAAAAGAGAAAAATAGCTGTGCAATGCTGTTGCCATATGAAAGAGAGAGAGAGAGAGAGAGAGAGAGAGAGAGAGAGAGAGAGAGAGAGAGAGAGAGAGACTTTGATAAATATGAAAAATTATTCCAAGTAATTTAAATTTAGTAACGCACAATGAGTAATCTCTACACCCTTCTCCTCATCTACACTCATCTCCCTCCTCTCCTTCTACACCTCTCTCCTACACCTCTCTCCTACACCTCTCTCCTTCTACACCTCTCTCCTTCTACACCTCTCTCCCTCTATACCCCTATCTCCCTCTATACCCCTATCTCCCTCTCCCCTTCTTTTTACACCTCTCTTCTCTCCTTCCCTGTACACTCCTCTCTCCCTCTCTCTCCCTCTTTCTCATTCTCTTTCCCTCTCTCTCCCTCTATAACCTCCCCCCCTCTCCCTTATTAATGAGAGAGAAAAGGGTTTTGCTGAATACAAAATTATCTGTAATCCTAAGTCACCTAATATCACGAAACGCACAATCACACAGACTCCTTAACGAGTTTTACTTGACCGCCAATAGATGGCGTCAGAGGCACAAAACAATGCGGGAGATTTCAAAGAAGAACTCACATACAAACTTTGAAGCTATCCATGTAAGTTACGCTTGTTCTGAATAGGTACGAAAAATGTCTGCAGTAATTAGAGAGATTTCAGAAAAACTCTCTCCCGGTTCAAGGAATGTAACAGGTGAACATTTTCAGCGAATTGATATTAATCAGAAATGTCTGTTTCCAGCGATATCATCATCACTAGTTCCTACAGAATATGGAATGACAGGCGAGTTTTAAAAAGGTTATCTTTCTGAATAATTTATGAATTATTTCTGTCATATTTGTTTTGTAGTATTCAAGATTTTTATGGTAAAAATAAAAAATTGCAAGATAATTAATAAATTAGCCTTTTTCACTTACATGTTATTTTGATCATTAATTAACCGGATCAATCTAATGTTGTAAATAATTTATCCTATTTTAGATTGGGATTCTAATTTTTCAAGTCTATCTACTTTCAATTAGTACTAATAACAGATATACTTTATTTCATTAAAAAAAAACTATTTTCACTGTCTAGTAATTTTCTTTATTCATTTGAAGAACTTTGAGCTCTGTGACTAACAAGATTACTAAATAATTCAGTTTTAATTGATTCCTTAATCATGATTCACTAATTATTCAGAGCAGTGGATGTATCATGTATATTTGTTTCTTTCGTTTGAACTCCAACACTAAAATATTTTCATCTACTCTTAAACGTCTCTTGATTTTAACAAAATTAGCCTCCTTGTGTAGTGAATGCCAGACTGGGGTTAGTGTCCCGCTCAAACTCGTTAGTTCCTTTGTTCACTGCAACCTCATCCTCATTGTGAGCTAAAGATAGGGGTTTAGAGGAGCCTATAGGTTTATCTGCTGAATCATCAACAACCATTGCCTTGTCCTTCTTGGTCCTAGCTTGGGTGGAGAGGGGGCTTGGGCGCTGATCATAGGTAATATGGTCAGTCTCTACGACATTGTCCTACTTGATAGGGCAATATGACTTTCCCTTGCTTCTGCCATTCATGAGCGGCCTTTAAACCTTTATTTGAAAAATATTTTTTTTTTGCCAAAATGAAACCATTGATATAAAAAATAAAGCAGAAATGTAGTATATCAACCAAACAAAACATTGCATAAATTTAAAAAAAATA
>NC_090727.1:58103632-58106132 GCF_036898095.1 Palaemon carinicauda | reverse complement strand
ATTTTTGAGCATGCCGCTAAATACTGTATTACAAACTTTTCTTACGGTCAATAAACAAAGTTTTTCGTGGATAAAATATAAAAATAACATTATAATAACATAAATGGTAATAAATGCATTTAGTTTGTATTGTTTATACAAACTATCTACCAGAATTGAATTAAGGTTTTTTCATAATTTGATAAGATATTAACATAAATTATAATAAATATATAGTTTCTATTTTTAATATGAACTATTTCACAAACCGAACGCTAGAATATTTTTTTTTATCTAAAGAAATAATTTTCCTTTGATAAAATTAGTTTCGTGGATATTTCAGAAACATACAATTAACTTCTGCTTTTTACTACTTTTAAGACAAGTTAAAGTATATTTCGTAATCCATTTGACGTTTTTGTAGTCCTCTCTCCTCAGCTGAGAAAAATCAAAAGACTAATTTCATTCGTTAATCAATATTTATACATTCACATTGAAATTAACATCGTTCAAGCTTCAATACATAAGGTCTCGCTTTGCATGTATTGTATTATTGAGGGACAGATAATGTTTAGTTCCGAGTTTCTTGAAGTTCAAAGGTTGTTCAGGAATAGCAGAGGCAATGGACAATGACAATAAACTAACAAGACATTGCCGTAGAAACTGATGGTCCCGAATTATGCGTGTTCCAATTGTGCGATGCTACATTTAAGCGGTCGCTGGTTTTCAAAAATAGATTTTCTATATATAATTCAGGTTACCGATTATAAATTCATTAACGTTCATACAACTACTTTCTTTGGGTTACTGATATATTCAAACATTTCAATACATACAGTTATCAAAATGAATAAGACATCTATGTACATCAAACAAGGCTTAAATATTTTTAATAATGTGAGAATGTTTCTTATCGCATGAACCCCACAGTGTCAGTGAACTTAAGTTACCAATTATAATTTCTGATGACCTTTCTTTGGAATAATGATAAATTAAAATATATTATTATATAATCTTAACAGAATAAGAAATCAAACTTTAAACATTCCCAATAATGTAAAAAATCATTCTTATCTGATGAAACCCGCAGTGTGTGTCTGAACCTCCAATTAAATGCATATCGCTCATCTTGCTCCTCCTTTTACAAATGTCTCCCTTTTCAAACAAACGTTTTGCTTCAAGTCACCGAGAAGAGATCTCTGGGAAAGTTTTGCTCCAAAGCTTTTACTGCTTCTTTGACTCGTTGAGCGAGAGTAATCCTTGCATTGGGAGATCCGGACGAAAATGAAGAGAAGGAAATGAGAGCGAGGAACGCGAGGAGGGTAAAAATAGCAGGAGAAAAGAGGAACAAAATCCATTAGAAAAAATGAGCGAGAGAAACGTTCTTGAAGATTGAGACATGAAAAATATGGAGGACAGACGTAATCAAATGTAGGAATCAGACCAAGAAACGTTAGAAGATATGGAGTGAAATTAAAATAAAATAGAAGAGAAATCAGAGAGAGAGAGAGAGAGAGAGAGAGAGAGAGAGAGAGAGAGAGAGAGAGAGAGAGAGAGAGAGAGAGAGAGAGAAACACACGAACTATATATATATATATATATATATATATATATTTTTTTTTTAATATATTTTGTATATTGTATATTATATATCATATATTATATATTATATATCATATATTATATATATGTATATATATTTATATATATATATACACACATATATATATATATATATATATATATATATATATATATATATATATATATACATATACATATTATATATATATATATATATATATATAATATATATATATATATATTATATATATATATATATTTATATATATATATATATATATATATATATATATATATATATATATATATTGTAGACTTTGAAAATCTCTAAAATATCAGTCTGATTTCGCTAGTTGATACAAGAATACTTCCAAGTTATTTCTTTTCTCTCTCTTGGATATTCTTCCTCTTGCATTAGTTACTCTCGTTCCTTCTCTTTCCCTGGGAGCAATGCATATGAAGAACAGCAGAGAGGAAGCCACTTAAGCCCTGTTTACCGAAACTTGCGAAAACAAAAAGAACGCGAGGTTTCTTAATACCTTTGTGTTTGTCAAGGCCTTCAACAGAAGGAGCTCACGGCGAAGACTAACATTTTCTTCTCTGCTAAAAATGATCGAAGAGGAGAATTGGGACATGCATGGCATGAAACTATTTTTTACTGCTGACATCTAACGCTTTCATATATTACGTATCAGTCATCTAACTCCTCTACAATAGGAACATACAGTACATGAAACCAACCTTTAATGCTGACTTCTAACGCTTTCATATATTACATATCAGTCTTCTAACTTCTTTACAAAAGGGACATACAGTACATGAAACCAGCCTTTACTGCTGACATCTAACGCTTTCATATATTACGTATCAGTCTTCTAACTTCTCTAGAATAGGGACATACAGTACATGAAAATAACCTTTATTGCTGACATCTAAC
>NC_090727.1:58078632-58083632 GCF_036898095.1 Palaemon carinicauda | reverse complement strand
CATAGGGAGTGGTTAAGTTCTATCTCTCCTACCGATCGCCATGGCTTAAGAGCTTTAGACTTTGCCTCTGAATCAGGCTGTAAGCAAATCATAAATGAAGCTACTCACAGGTCTGGTAATTGCTTGGACCTCGTATACACTGACTCCCCTGGCGTTATAACTAGTAAGGTTGGTTCTCCAGTCGGGACATCTGATCATGCCTTGATTTCATTATTAGTGAAGACTGACCAGCCTGTCCCTGATATATCATATTCTTGTAAAATTTATATGAAATCCCAAGCAGACTGGAATGGGATTTTACATGATCTTTTGTGCTTGAATTGGTCACAATTATATAATAGTGTAGATCCTGTTGTCCCTTTGAATGAGAATCTAGTCAACATAATTGATAGGCGTATCCCTTCTCGTGTGCTAAGGTACCGAGTGAAGGACAAACCGTGGTTCAATGATGATTGTAGACGTGCTTATTTGGAGAAACAGGAGGCCTATCATCTTTGGAAGGGTAACAGATCAGATTTGACCTGGAACAACTATACTCAGCTTCGAGCTTTTGCTCAGAGAGTTTATGCCTCAACTGAAAAGGAGTACAATTTAACCATAAAAGAAACACTTTCTGGTACAACTCAGGAACATAAATGGTGGTCTACCCTTAAATCTGCACTCTTTGGTGTAGATGCAACAGTTCCTCCTTTACTCAAACCAGATGGCTCAGTCACTCACTGTCCAAAGGAAAAGGCAACCCTTTTGGCTGATGTTTTCGACAGTAAACAGAGTAATGAAAAACTTGAACTTCCTCATTCCTGTTTTCCTGAGGCTAAACTAACTAGTTTAGCTTTTCGCTCTCGTGAGATTAAAGCTCTGTTGATGGACCTTGATGGTTATGGAGGTGTAGACCCAAATGGTATTTTTCCTTTGTTTTTTATAAAGACAGCAGATTTCTTAGCTCCAAAGTTATCTGTTATTTTGCGCAAGTTAGCAAGAAGAGGAGCTTTTAGCACTAGTTGGAGAATTGGTAATGTTACTCCTCTATGTAAATGTGTTTGTGGTAGCTCAAGTCCCACTGATTACCGCCCAATTTCCATAACTCCCATATTATCTAAAGTTTTTGAACGTCTTCTGGCAAAACATCTTAATAGGTTTGCTGAAGGTAATCATCTACTCCCTAGTTTGCAATTTGGTTTTCGTAAAGGCCTTGGAGCATGTGATGCCCTTCTTACAATCTCCAATGCAGTACAGAAATCCCTTGATTGTGGTCGGGAAGTTCGTATGATTGGCCTTGATTTTAGTGCTGCCTTTGACCGTGTTAATCATGAGGCCCTTGTTTTCAAACTGAAACAGTTGGGAGTGGGTGGGTCGTTTCTTAGCATTATTATTGATTTTTTAAGTAATAGATCTCAAAGAGTTGTTGTTGATGGGCACCATAGTGATTATAGGAATGTGATATCCGGTGTTCCACAGGGTAGTGTTCTTGGCCCATTACTTTTCATACTATATACACATGACATGTGGTTTGGCCTAGAAAACAAGCTTGTTGCATATGCAGATGATGCTACTCTCTTTGCATCAATTCCATCCCCTGAATGTAGATCTAGGGTTGGTGAATCCCTTAATAGAGATTTAGCTAGAATTAGTGCATGGTGCAAATTATGGGGTATGAAGTTGAATCCTAACAAAACTCAAAGTATGATTGTAAGTAGGTCAAGGACGGTGGCTCCTCAACATCCGGATCTCAGTATTGATAATATTTCTTTAAATATGTATGACTCTTTCAAAATTTTAGGTGTGATTCTCGACAGTAAATTTACTTTTGAGAAACATATAAAGTCTGTGTCTTCTTCAATTGCACAAAAAATAGGCTTATTGAGAAAGTCTTTCAGGATTTTTGGTGATCAATCTATTCTGAAGAAGTGTTTTAATTCTTTCATTCTACCTTGTTTTGAGTATTGTTCTCCTGTCTGGTCTTCAGCTGCTGATTCTCATCTTAATTTGTTGGACAGAAACTTACGGTCTATTAAATTTCTTATTCCTGATCAAGATATTAATCTCTGGCACCGTCGTTCAATTAGTTCATTATGCATGTTGCATAAGATTTTTCATAACTCTGACCATCCTTTACATTCAGATCTCCCTGGACAATTCTATCCTGTTCGTAATACTAGGCAGGCAGTTAATTCTAATAGCCAGGCCTTCTCCATCACGAGGCTCAATACTACGCAGTACTCTAGAAGTTTTATTCCAGCTGTTACCAAGTTGTGGAATGATCTTCCTAATCGGGTGGTTGAATCAGTAGAACTTCAAAAGTTCAAAGTTGGAGCAAATGCTTTTTTGTTGACAAGGCGGACTTGAGTCTTTTATAGTTTATTTTATGACATATTTGTTTTTGATGTTGTTAATAGTTTATATATGACATGTCTGTTTTGACGTTACTGTTTTTAGAATGATTTATTGTTAATTTGTTCTCTTCATTTATTTATTTCCTTATTTCCTTTCCTCACTGGGCTATTTTTCCCTGTTGGAGCCCCTGGGCTTATAGCATCTTGCTTTTCCAACTAGGGTTGTAGCTTGGATAGTAATAATAATAATAATAATAATATCGCTCGTAAGTGATCACTGCTTTCGGCAGGTAAACTAACACTGTTCCAACTCCCCGTACACGTAGCCTATCTATATTGCTGTACAATAAAGTACTGTATTTCACATACAGTACTGTACCTTTACTTTATTATTAAAAGTGATACACTAATCTTAGAAATAATAAAGAAAATATAATAGTACAAACACCATTCATTGTTTTCATACAAAATTCTACACAGTAACAAGTCTTGAAGCATGATGCAACTCTTGAGGTGTCTTCTCTTTTGGGTATCACTCTTTAACTACTATTTACTGTACAAATCACAGCTGTAGAGTATATACAGGAGGTACTATTTACACAGGTGTTGAAAATAGACAAATACATTCATTAGTAATGTGCAGTACAGTAATAATCTGGATAAATAGAAAAGTACAGTATGTATGTACATACTGTACTATTGTAAACTCAAAAGTACAGCATGTAGGTACTTACCGTATTACTGTAAATAAAAAAAATAAAAAAGTACAGCATACATGTAATTATTGTACTACTGTAAATACAAAAGTAAAGTATGTATGCGCATACCGTACTACTATAACTACAAAAGTACGGTACATACTGATCATGTATGTACATATTGTACTAAATACAAAAGTATCTTTTTCATAGCACTATTTACAAAAGAAAAATATTACAGTACAATTCACAACATATGACATAACTCACTGGAAAATATTCTTTAAAAGGCAAAGTTGGTGAGGTGGATTGAGAAAAGGCCGTACAAATACAAATGGATGAACAATGAAGAGACGTTAACTGGATGTCAAGACACGTCTACATGGACAAGTCATCACTGTTTGCAACGAAGACGACTTAAAATGAACCAGTCAAGGATAGTATATAAAAATAGTATACAATACAGTAGAATTGAACCCTAAGTACGTTCAAGTATATGTACTTGAAGTATTAAAAGATTGAACTGATTAAAAATTAATGTAATTTTAACCTTGAACAGTATGGAAACAATTTTCTGAAAAATATCTTGTCATTCTGTAAAGGGAGGAGGATCATCTACGCCATAATTGAATCGTTACTCGGCTCCATCATGGCTTCCGGAGGATATGCCACAGGAGGGGTTGCTTGAGGAGTGGTTTCAGGCTCAGGAGAATCCGTGGATAGAGGAATGGTGATGATGGTGGTAGCTCAGGCTACGGCTCAGGGTGGTGGTGGTGGTGGTTGTTGTGGTGGCTGTTTCTCGTGACAGGAGAAGAACATTGTCATGGGCAGCTGCTTCGCTGACTTCACCTCATCCAAGATACTCTTGTAACCAGCAAAAGTCTCATCTATGTAATGTATGAACTTCAGGACACATACCAATGAATGAGCCATGCTCTATGCCCTTGGCTAAAAGTCTTCCACCTACCGTGCCATCTATGCCAAATACTGGAGAGTGATGCCTTCATCCTCTGTCAGATCTATCGGCCTCCTCTTCATCATCACACGCTGAACAGAATAATTCGGGAAAGCTGCCACTTCGCCTTGTCTGAAGAGTCCGACTCCAGGTAATTTTCTAGTTTGAGGCCAAAAATGCTGTTTAAACTTGTGAAACCAACCTTTGCTGGCTTGGAAATGCATATACAGGGATGTGGTGTCTTGACTGATGGATGGCTGAGTTTTAGCTTCCTTGAAATGGGAGAGCGGAGACTGCTTTTCTCTGGATGGCATGCAAGCCCAAGGCAAATCCTTTCTGATGCTGATCCTCAATCCACAGAAAAGTAAAGTTTTCCAATCAGGCCCTTTTCCTCACTTTGGATATGTTCTTTGCACTACGTAGGGCACTGGTAGCCATGGCAGCATTAATCTTCATAGTTTTCCTTTCTATGTACCTTACTTCACTCTCGTTTACTCCAAAAAGTCTTCCTATGGCAGCATACTTAATTTTTTTACACTTATCAAAGACTTTACCCTTCTCCTTATGAGTCAAGACCTTTCTCTGACGCTTAGCAGACCCTTTGGAAGTTGAAGTCAAAGCAACTCTCTTGGAGGGGCCATGATGTATATGCTTTAGGACAAAGTGATACTTGCCCAGAAAGAGGGAGTTACACGTTCGAAGACAGGCGATGCGAGAATTGGCCTAGTCAGCAAGAGATGGGAGGCTATGCTGTGCATAAACGGTGGAAGACACGCTGGGTGCAAAGGAGCGCAGTTGGTTTGAAATCTTCAATATGCCGCGCGTGTAATAATCCCGAAACCACAAAATTGTGAATGTTTATTTAGTAAGTTAGACGGTTCTGCGTAACACGAAAGACGGAATCTGCGAATAATAAGGGCCGACTGTATAAATTTCTATTGGCAAATTTAATTTCTATGATGTATAAAAGTTTGAATCTGAATTTTAAAAAATAAAGAAATTTTATGCATGAAA
>NC_090727.1:58063632-58068632 GCF_036898095.1 Palaemon carinicauda | reverse complement strand
GCTGTATTATGATATATTGACTGATAAGTCCTATTCAAAAGGAAGCATATAGTTAGGTGTAGAAACATATATAATCCAGTCCCATTTTGCTAAACATTCAGTATGAAAATTATGATCAGCAAACTATATGAATGAAAATCAAGTACTATTCCTAAATTTTCTTTCATGAATATGTTAAAAAATGTACCTACAGAGGTTCTGAAATGTCTGCTATGGTTTTCTCTCATTTGAATATAACTTATAAATTGCTATACTGAGACATTAGAAATAACTTGTGAAATATTTTTACATGTAAATGTTTTTACAATCTAACGTCCATTAACCTATAATCAATAAATGATGTCAAATACAATAATTTCTTCTATATTTAGCTTGAGATTAGAACGTTTTTACAAGTCTTCTAACGTCCATTGACTAATAATCAATAACTGATGTCAAATACAATAATTTCTTCTATATTTAGCTTTCAAATTAAAATGTTTTCACACTAATATAACGTACATTGACTTATAATCAGTAACAGATGTCAAATACAATAATTTCTGCTATATTTAGCTTTAGATTAAAATGTTTTTACAAATCTTCTAACGTCCATTGACTAATTATCAATAACAGACGTGAAATACCATAATTTCTTCTATATTTAGCTTTCAAATTAAAATGTTTTCTCACTAATATAACGTACATTGACTTATAATCAGTAACAGATGTCAAATACCATAATTTCTTCTATATTTAGCTTTAGATTAAACTCTTCTACAGATCTTCTAACATCCATTGACTAATAATCAATAATAGATATCAAATTTAAAAATTTATTCTATATTTAGCTTTAGATTAAATTGTTATTAGAATCTAACTTCCCTCACCTAATCAGATAATATAATCTTTGTGCAAAAATAATTTAAAACATATGTTTTGATGTTCATCATTTCATATATACGCCTACCGTTGTCTTAATGAATAATTGAAAAGAAATTGCTATATAAAAAGTAAAGTCTCTGCTTTTCATTACTTTGCTTTGACATTGTAAAGAGGAACAGAACTGGATAAAACGAAAAACTAAAGGCAGTAATGTAAAACATTACAAAGCAAAGGTTTTTTTATTTGTTTTTTTTTTAGAAGACCCAACATCAAAGTGAAACCTGAAAAGAGAGAAAGTTAAAAGGAAACTTTACAGCTCCCACTTCAAACATTCCGGAAGATTATTATTGGAACCGCTTTTAGAAGACCAATACATCCCAAGTAATTTGTTAAGATATTTCTCATCCTTTAGTAAGAGAAACGTATTTCTTTCTAAGCTTATTTTTATTATAATTTTTATTGTTTATATAGGAAATATTTATTTTAATGTTGTTGCTATTCTTAAAATATTTTATTTTTCCATTTTTCCTTTTCTCACAGAGCTATTTTCCCTGTTGGGGTCCCTGGGCTTATAGCATCCTGCTTTTCCAATTAGGGCTGAAGCTTAGAAAGTAATGGTAATAATAATAATAATTAAGTGCATACATCCATACCTCTATATAATATACATTGATATACATAAGAATAATTTTTTCCTGGATGCCCTTCGCACACCCCAAGAGAGATTAGTTCACCAAACTTTCAACTGGGCTCCACAAGGCCCTAGAAGAGTTGGAAGATCCAGGCCTACATGGCTGAGGGCTAGGAAGCGTGAAGTAGATGATGATGAATGGAGAATTGATTTAAAAGCTCAAGATAGATACAAATGGCGAAATCTAGCCGAGGTCCTTTGCGTCAGTAGGCGTAGGAGATGATTATGATGATTTGTAAGCTTAATTCTAACATAAATACATACATGCTTCCATACATACACAAATACACAATTTACATTTTATAACATAGAAGGAGGTAGCAGCAGTAGGGGATTCAGCATTATGAAGCTTCATCTGTGGTGGATAACGGGGGAGGGTGGGCTGTGGCACCCTAGCAGTACCAGCTGAACTCAGTTGAGTCCCTTGTCAGGCTGGGAGGAACGTAGAGAGTAGAGGTCCCCTTTTTGTTTTGTTTCATTTGTTGATATCGGCTACCCCCCAAAATTGGGGGAAGTGCCTTGGTATATATATGTATGTATGCATAACATAGAAGTTTTTTTTTCATAAATTATTCGCAAGATCACTGGAATAAAAGCTTTAAATTTTACATTATCGGTAATTATTTAATCACACAAAACTGTAATTGCAGTAATCCCTTTCTGTGATGACTAACATAAATTCTGGAGAATTGAATTATCTACCTTTTGCAAGTCAACTATTCCAGGGACGTTCACCATTGATAAAATATTAATGCTAAAGTCTGCCATTTAGGGAAGAATTGAACACGAATATAGACTACGGATTGTTCTTCATTGGATGCGTTGACTAAAATTGAATGAACCGGGAATGCTTGAATATCTTAGACTAGTTTAAAATGTCATAGTCACTTTCTAAACTATATTTACATTTCCTTATTTTCTGTATTTCATTCTTTGATCTTTAAAAGACAGATTGTCAATCACTGAACCAGTAACAATAATTTTTATTATTGTTATGATTATATAATTATATAATTATATAATTATATAATTATATAATTATATAATTATATAATTATATAATTATATAATTATATAATTTTATTATATAATTATATAATTATATAACTATATAATTATATAATTTAATTAAATGATTAAATAATTTAATTGAATAATTAAAACATCAAATTAAATAATTAAATGCTTATATAATTATATAACTATATAACTATATAACTATATAACTATATAACTGTATAACTATATAACTATATAATCAAATAATTAGATAATTATATAATTATATAACTAGAATTATTATTATTATTATTATTATTATTATTATTATTATTATTATTATCATTAGCCAAGCTACAACCCTAGCTGGAAAAGCAGGATGCTGTAACCCCAACAGGAAAAGTAGCCCATTGAGGAAAGTTAACAAGGAAAAATAAAATATCTTAAGAACAGTAACAACATTAAAATAAATATCTCCTATATAAATTATAAAAAATTCAACAAAACAACAGGAAGATAAATTATAATAGTGTGCCCGAGTGTACCCTTATACGATTCAAGTAAAGTTTTATTTTTCATTCCAATATTTCAGACAGAAAAATAAAATAAAAAATGTTTTCCTTACATTTTACAATTCAAGTTTAACATTCAAAACGTCATTCTAGTAAGATATAATATTGATTGGTTCCTTTTTGTATAGAGCAATGAATCAGAGATTGTCAATGGCTGTACAATAGTATATATATTTTCATTCCAAAATAATAAAAAAAAAGTAGGAATACTTTCGATACAATTTTACGGTGAAACTTCAGCAATCAAAAGTCATGATGGTTTATTAAAATATATAGTTTATTACTAAACCGTATTAAATATATTTCAGAACCGATATGTTGTGATAAAAAAAGAAGAAGAAATGTTTATTCATATCCCTGACTTATCAAGAGTATGTTCCTATTGAATATTGCACGGATATATAATTTTTACATCCGACAACGAAATTTGAAAGTGGTTATGTTTTCGCCCCTGTTTGTGTGTGTGTTTGTGAACTGCTTCCTGCCACAACTTTAATCGTTGAGTAATGAAACTTGCAGGGATTAACTGTCACGTGAAAAGGTGTAAATGATAAAATTTTGGAAGGTGAAGGTCAAAGGTCAAGGTCAAAGGTCAAGTAAAATGTCTAATTAACGTAATCAGCCTTAAGTTTGGACATCGTTGTCGCAGATACTTCAAACTTAGATTATATTTGATTGTATAAGAATCCACGCCAATTAATACATGTTAAAGTGAAAGGTCAAGGTCAAGGTCGAGGTCAAGAAATAAGATGCCGTGGTGGAGGTCTACGCTCTACCCAATATCCAATGAAATACAACGAATATTTTTTTTATTATAAATTCCTTCTAATGATATATTTGATATCCTTTTTATGATAGAGAAGACAGAATAATATTACATAACGTCAAATAAATGAGACTGGAGCTAACGATAGAAAAGACAGAATAATGTCACATAACGTTACATAAATGAGACTGGAGCTAACGATAGAAAAGACAGAATAATGTCACACAACGTTATATAAATGAGACTGGAGCTAACGATAGAAAATACAGAATAATGTCACATAACGTTACATAAATCAGACTGGAGCTAACATAGAAAAGACAGAATAATATCACACAACGTTACATAAATCAGACAGGAGCTAACGATAGAAAAGACAGAAAAATATCACATAACGTTACATAAATCAGACTGGAGCTAACGATAGAAAAGACAGAATAATGTCACTTAACGTTACATAAATCAGACTGGAGCTAACGATAGAATAGACGATAGAAAAGACAGAATAATGTCACTTAACGTTACATAAATCAGACTAGAGCTAACAATAGAAAAGACAGAATAATGTCACATAACGTTACATAAATCAGACTAGAGCTAACAATAGAAAAGACAGAATAATGTCACATAACGTTACATAAATCAGACTGGAGCTAACGATAGAAAAGACAGAATAATGTCACATAACGTTACATAAATCAGACTGGAGCTAATGATAAAAAGACAGAATAATGTCATAACGTTACATAAATCAGACTGGAGCTAACGATAGAAAAGACAGAAAAATGTCACATAACGTTACATAAATCAGACTGGAGCTAACGATAGAAGACAGAATAATGTCACATAACGTTACATAAATCAGACTGGAGCTAACGATAGAAAAGACAGAATAATGTCACATAACGTTACATTAATCAGACTGGAGCTAACGATAGAAAAGACAGAATAATGTGACATAACTTTACATAAATCAGATTGAATCTAACGATAAAAAGGACAGAATAATGTAACACAACGTTACATAAATCAGACTGGAGCTAACGATAGAAAAGACAATAATGTCACACAACATTACATAAATCAGACTATAGCTAACGATAGAAAA
>NC_090727.1:58021132-58051132 GCF_036898095.1 Palaemon carinicauda | reverse complement strand
ATATATATATATACATATGTATATATATAAATATATGTATGTATGTTTATTTATGTCTATATGCATATACACATACACGCACGTCACATACATATGTATAGTATGTTGCTTTATATATATATATATATATATATATATATATATATATATATATATATATATATATATATATATATATATATACACATATATATGCACATCAAAGGTAAAAGTGCTCTGCATCTACAGTACTTAAATGTAATCAAAGTATTGTGATGCCTACAGAGTAATTTTCTTCAATAGAATAAACAAGGTGAATTCCATGAAAAATTTGGACACCTTAAAAAACCATATAAGGTCGAGATGGAACTTGACTAAGGTCAAACGAAGAAGCAAAGACTTTGAAAAGTACCACTTTAACATTAATCCTTAGAAATTTTACTCCAGGTGATATTCAGGCTGCATCACAATCTGGGTAGCATTCCGGAACCGACTGCCACTACCAACAACTCATAAATTACCAACAGTGTGCTCCCCAACACGCTAAGTCTACCTGGTTTTGCAGATTTGTAAAAGCTTCCCTAAGATCATCTTAAATAGCTTTTCATCTTTGAGATATCAGCAGTGAATCATTCTGATTACAGACCACTTGATCCACAGGGTTTCTCCTTAACTGTATCAATCAGCCTAAAAAATAATTAAGGACTTTCTAGAGGTGGGCTTAGCTTGGGGGTCTAAAGAACATCAAAGACCTGGAAGCAGTGAGTTACTAACACTTATGGGGGCACTAAAGGAGATTGGGTTAGGGCTTTCATAGCCATCATTATTCGATGTCTTAGATTTCCCAATCATAATCTGAAATCACTACAGTTGGAAATTTTTTGTCCTTCTGTTAGACACTGGTTTAAATATTTTACCCTTTTCATTTCTCTTTCCTACTTTTTTCATCATTATCATCATCATAACTTTCATCACTGCCACCGTCTAAGAGTCTTCAAGTCCTCGTCACCGATGTCCAGCCAGGTACACTGATAAGAAGTTCCCTATTTTTTCTATTCGCTATTCCACCTAAGGCAAATCTTCCCTCCCCTCTTTCTTTCAACACTTTCCCCCTTCGTCACAATCCTTTTATGCAACAAGAGTTTCAGTCTGTCACCACAAATATTTCCTAAATGGATAAGTGAGAAAGACGGAATCTTTGAAAGCATAACATGACACTAAATAAAAATAAACATGACACCAAATAAAAATACAGGTCCTTTATAAAAAAATCAACAGACAGCCATTCTTTTTTCCTTTGGTACCTGTAATCGATCCAGGTATTTCGCTACGTCAACGGAACGTCCTCCAGGTGAACGGTTTATTTAAGGAATTCTAATCAACAATGATAAAAATCAGTCAAGAGAAAAATAACTTTTTTTTCCAAACGCCAGCAGAAAAGGCTGAATTTAAATGTAAATAACCACTGGTTTTTATGTGGATATTTTCAGTGCACCGATTATATCTCTCACGACTTAAAACGTAGATTGGTAGACCTGTTGCGTATACTTTGTAATAATTTATGCAAATATAAGATATTAGCATTGCTTACTACAGTAGTTGTCTATAGACCAATTCTAGAAGATATCATTTTCCTTTATATACACAAAAAAAAAGGACATTGGACACAGAAAAAAAACAAGAAGAAGAAACCTCTCTTGTTTACGACGTCAGAAGACAGGTCAGCCAATGAATATTTTAAGAGGCTTTCTTTGTTCCATACCATCATCAAGGAAGAGCTCCTTTGCTCTTGTTATTCCAACACTAATGATGGACGCTCAATTCTTCCCTTTTGTTATCGTAAGGTAAGACGTGCACTAAAAGAAGTCTGTTTATCCAAGTGAGTTACACCGAAAAAACAATAAGTTTTTAGGGAAAGCCCAAGTCATCCATGTGAAAAAAAGGGTATTTTAAAAACTATATTATCATTATTTTACAAATTTCTACATGGAGATTGGACCTTATTGAAAATAGATGATAAATAACTTATCCACACAAAATTGAGCTACTATAATAAACAGCTAAGGAATCCCATATAAAGCTTGCTGAAGAATTATTATATACTATATAAGGAATTTGCTGTGGATACCTTAACGTGGTGAAAGGGTTTGTGTATCTACACGATCAGCAAAGCTGTACTAGTCAGGAATACCACTACTAGGTTGGTTTCCTGTGAGTGATCAGACCAAAATCTCTCCCCATCGCCATTCCACCCTGGCCAGCGTGGTGATGAAAATGGCCCAACCCCAGACATGACCAAGAACATGTCTGAGGCCTTTGTCATGCAGTGGACTAGCGACGACTGCATTTGTTGTTGTGGAAGGGGTGTTAATGTGAGAATTAAAATATTTAAAGTCAACAATAGAGTATTGAACTGGGAAACTCAGATTCCTATATGACAAATACTTATAGATAGGAAAGAAAAAATATATTGGAAAATATGAACCTATTCCAATTAACCTTTTAAGGAAGATAAAACGATTTTGAGACGAATTGGAAAAATGCAATTGTTCGAAAATTTTGCATTGCAAGAATATAATTAACTAAGGATATTTCATGTTTCAAATTATATATGCATACATCCACGTGTACATAAATATACAAATATTTACATACATATCCATACATACCTACAGACATCTATACAAATACACACATGTACGTATATCGTTATAGAGTATATATATATATATATATATATATATATATATATATATATATATATACTGTATAAATATACATATATATATATATATATATATATATATATATATATATATATATATATATATACTGTATAAATATACATATATATATATATATATATATATATATATATATATATATATATATATATACTGTATAAATATACATATATATATATATATATATATATATATATATATATATATATATATATATACTGTATAAATATACATATATATATATATATATATATATATATATATATATATATATATATATATATATATACAATATATATGTATATATACTGTATATACAAATATATATATACTGTATATATAAATATATGTTATATAAATATATATATAATATATATATATATATATATATATATATATATATATATATATATATATATATATATATATATTATACTTGTACGTATATCCACCTACAAAAAATTTTAGCAAATAAAACTAATCCATGAAAAGTATAACGATAGACTACTTTGAACCCACATGTCCCCCCCCCTCTCTCAAAACTTAAAATCTCTTCATCAATTCATCAGGTTTAGTTCCGTGCGAAAAAAAAAAAAAGAATATCGACGCCACCAATGTGAATAACTATCAATCACGTTCTGGAGAGCAGACACTCGTAGCGCCCGTTCTTTTGGGGCTTCGCCTCCTTTGCCATGATGGATGTGTTGGAAAACTTGCTGCAAGAGGGTTTTCCAGCGCCTGTGTTCATGATGGATTCACTCGATGTACAGACTGGAACACGTTTTTGCAGAGGCTTACTGTAATGGTCATTAAACTCTGGGGGGGGGGGGGGGGGGGATTGTACGTGCTTTCCAACTGTAGTTAGTTTCAGACTTTGAATTTTGTATTTAACTATTCTTCTTTCATATATATTAATTATATTTGCATAGAGTTTTTGCCGAGACTTAATGTAATGGTTATTAACTCGGGGGGTTTGCCGAGACTTAATGTAATGGTTATTAACTCTGGGGGGGGGGGCGAATTTATAGGCACTTTCCATCTGTAGTTATTTTCAGGATTTAAATTTTGTATTAACTATTTTTCTTTGATATATATTAATTATATTTGTTTGCAGATTTAAGAAAACAGTTTTGCATAGGCTTATTGTAATTGTCATTAACTCTTGGGGGGGGGGGGGGGGGATTGTAGTCGATTTCCATCTGTAGTTAATTTCAGACTTTAAATTTTGCATTTAACTATTTTTATTTGATATGTATTAATTATAATTTGTTTGCAGACTTAAAAGGAAAGTTTTTTGCAGAGGTTTACTATACTGGTCATTAAACTCTTGGGGGGGGGGGGGGGATTGTAACATACCCATCTATAGGTATTTTCAGACTTTATATATTTACTTATTTTCCTTTAATAAATATCAATCATATTTTTTTCAGACTATTTAAGAGACAAGTTTTAGCAGGGACTCACTGTACAATTCATCAACTCTTGGGGAGAGGATGGGGGAATTTTAGGTACTTTTTATCTATTGTTATTTCAAGACTTTAAATTGTGCAAATAACTATTTTTCTTTAAAAGATATTAATCATTTTTTTTCAGACTTGTTAAAGGAAAGACTTTGTAGGGACTTATTGTACTACTCATCAACTCTTAGGGTGAACATTTTAGGTAATTTTTATTTATAGTTATTTTGAAACTTGAATTTTTGTAGCCCAGGATTTTCCTTCAATAAATAGTAATCAGATTGGCTTACAGGCCTTTTTTCATTAAGAGGTAAAGAATATATTTCCTTATGCACCAGATTTAAAATTTCAAGCAAAATTTTGGTCTTAAATTTCTCTTTAAATGGTCAGTACTAAAAATGTTCTAGTAATCTGATTATGCCTAGTTCCTAAATATCTTTGGGCACGATATTCTATTTTCTATTCATTTGATGCATTTCAACATTAATCATATTTACATTCATTATCGCAATTGTTTATGGAATTTAGATGCTTTAAAAGAATTTTCTTAGACTCGTATGATTTAAATGTTAGTTTTATAATAATATAACTAACTATGCCTATAAAAATCCGAAACTCAGTAAACAAAATCTATATCAAAAGATTAGTTTTGTGGATTGACTTCGTAATGTAAAGTGGTATAGTATCGATCTCTTAATTGTATGGCCCGTGGTAAGATCCAAGTTAAGTACTCGACTATACTTCATTTTTTAATGAGGCACATTAAAATATTAACTAAACCCATAAAAGTCTGAAATACTTCCTAAACTAAATTATATAAAAACGATACGATGCAACCTGGGTACTCAACTATACTAAATTTTCTTTAATGAGGCACATATGCACGGACTCCCACGAATGCCCTTTCAGCTCGGAAATGTTTCCTAATAGCTGATTAGTTGGACAAAATAATTCTAACCAATCAGATAGTAGGAAGCTTTTCCGAGCTAAAATTGCACTCCTGCGAGTTAGTGCAGATGCGCCTCATTAAACAAAAATGGCTATAGTCAACCCAGATGTTAAAGAGTAATAAACTCACGCAGGGTCAAGAGAAAAATGTATGAGCTTAACAACTTCACCATGAAGGAAAGTATGAATTGCAAGACTCTTCTATTGGTAACATTACTTCTAAGAAGAAGAAATTAGTGTTGTATATACATACATTACACGTTCATATACAAACACAACTTACAACCTACATACATATGATTGAATATAAGAATTATTCTTCCCCTCTTAAAGAAAAGTCTGCAAACTAATTTGATTAATACTTAAGGGAAAATTGTTTGCAAATAGCTATAGTATGGGAAATACAATCCCAACTCCCTTGGAATTAATGACTAGTACAGTAAGCCTCTCCAAAAAGAACCGAGCGTAGCCATGTAATTAACGAGCTAATGGAACAAGTTTCAACTAACTACTACGAGCTGAAGATGGAACGGTTTAGGAAAATTATATGCCCGTTTCAGAAATGAAAGCGGAGCTTGCTGTGTCCAAAAAGACACTTTCTGTCTACTGCAACGGTGCGTTTTCAAATATGACCGATTTCTGTCTACTTTGAAAAGCCATTGTTTTCTTCAATTAATCAATTACTAATCAACAAAGATCAGAATTCAATCAAGTGCACCATTGTAATTTCATGTCCCCCCTGTTTTATGTGACACCAAACCCGTTATTTCCTGTGCACTTCGTGTTTATAATTACTATTCAATTAAAAAAAAATCCTTCTAGTATACACATAACCATTTTCAGACGGACTACCCGAGTATCAAGGAAGGATTGATTGATTGATTAGGAGTTATCTGGTATCCTGACATCTAAGGTCCTTGACGCTAAAATTAAGGGAGGAGTAAACTTTTGAAATTAGCACCTAGAAAATGATTAATTGCTTAAAAAATTATTGATTTGATAACTTTGTCGAGTGAACCAGAAGTACTCTTTTAGTCTATACAGAGTTTCATGCTGATCCAGCGCTTATTAACAGTATTCAAAATTTCGTCACCCTCATAAACTAACTGCCTAAGTCATTTTCTCCACTTGTTGGGAAATCAAAATAAACCTTCTCATTTCCTAATTTTTTATATCATTGTCTTGAGCTTCAATTCACAAATTCTTAACAGAAGAATTTGTGAACTAGAATTTGTTAATTGAAGCTTAACACAATAATACAAAGAATTAGGAAATGAGTTTTTTTTTTTTATTTCCCAACAAGTGGAGAAAATGACTTAGGCAGTTAGTTTAGGAGGGTGACGATATATTCATTTACTCTCTTTAATTACTAGTAAGATAGAATTTTGGAAAATCTGCTCAGAGGACCAATAAATTTCTGACCCATAAAATGTATCGACCAAGTTTCATGAATATCGGTTTACAAATAACTGAGGAACAATAAAAAATAAGTATACACACCAAGTACAAGAACAAAATAAGTAGTGACTTTTAGAGGCCTTCAGCTGTAAAAATGTTATTTTCCTTAGTAAAATAAATTTTTGAATATACTTACCCGGTGATCATGTAGCTGCAACTCTGTTGCCCGACAGAAAAAACCTACGGTCGGGATACGCCAGCGATCGCTATACAGGTGGGGGTGTACAACAACAGCGCCATCTGTCGAGTAGGTACTCAGGTACTTCTTGTCAACAAGAACCAATTTTCTCCTCGGTCCACTGGGTCTCTATGGGGAGGAAGGGAGGGTCCTTAAATTCATGATCACCGGGTAAGTATATTCAAAAATTTATTTTACTAAGGAAAATAACATTTTTCAATATTAATCTTACCCGGTGATCATGTAGCTGATTCACACCCAGGGGGGTGGGTGGAGACCAGCATACATGTTAACATTAGAAGCTAAGTATCCCGTATTTCATTTTAGCAGTTATTCAAAATAACAAACATAAAATTAATAAGTACCTGGTAAGGAAGTCGACTTGAACCATTACTCTGCCTTTTTAAGTACGTCTTCCTTACTGAGCCTCGCGATCCTCTTAGGATGCTGAGCGACTCCTAGGTGCTGAAGTATGAAGGGCTGCAACCCATACTAAAGGACCTCATCACAACCTCTAATCTAGGCGCTTCTCAAGAAAGAATTTGACCACCCGCCAAATCAACCAGGATGCGAAAGGCTTCTTAGCCTTCCGTACAACCCAAAAACAACAATAAAAAGCATTTCAAGAGAAAGATTAAAAAAGGTTATGGGATTATGGGAATGTAGTGGTTGAGCCCTCACCTACTACTGCACTCGCTGCTACGAATGGTCCCAGGGTGTAGCAGTTCTCGTAAAGAGACTGGACATCTTTAAGGTAAAATGATGCGAACACTGACTTGCTTCTCCAATAGGTTGCATCCATTACACTCTGCAGAGAACGGTTCTGTTTGAAGGCCACTGAAGTAGCGACAGCTCTAACTTCATGTGTCCTTACCTTCAGCAAAGCATGGTCTTCCTCATTCAGATGAGAATGGGCTTCTCTAATCAAAAGCCTGATGTAAAAAGAAACTGCGTTCTTCGACATCGGTAAAGAAGGTTTCTTAATAGAACACCATAAAGCTTCTGATTGTCCTCGTAATGGCTTTGTACGTCTTAAATAGTACTTAAGAGCTCTTACTGGGCATAGTACTCTCTCTTGTTCGTTTCCAACCAAACTGGACAGGCTTGGAATCTCGAACGATTTGGGCCAAGGACGAGAAGGGAGCTCGTTTTTAGCTAAAAAACCAAGCTGTAAGGAACATGTAGCCGTTTCAGATGTAAAACCTATGTTCCTGCTGAAGGCGTGTATCTCACTGACTCTTTTAGCTGTTGCTAAGCAAACGAGGAAAAGAGTCTTCAAAGTGAGATCTTTAAAAGAGGCTGATTGAAGCGGTTCGAACCTTGCTGACATCAGGAACCTTAAAACCACGTCTAAGTTCCAACCTGGTGTGGCTAACCGACGCTCCTTTGAGGTCTCAAAAGACTTAAGGAGGTCCTGTAGATCTTTGTTGGTGGAAAGATCTAAGCCTCTGTGGCGGAAGACTGCTGCCAACATGCTTCTGTAACCTTTGATCGTAGGAGCTGATAGGGATCTTACATTCCTTAGGTGTAAAAGGAAGTCAGCTATCTGCGTTACAGAGGTACTGGTTGAGGAAACTGAATTCGCCTTGCACCAGCTTCGGAAGACTTCCCATTTTGACTGGTAGACCTTGAGAGTGGATGTCCTCCTTGCTCTGGCAATCGCTCTGGCTGCCTCCTTAGAAAAGCCTCTAGCTCTTGAGTGTCTTTCGATAGTCTGAAGGCAGTCAGACGAAGAGCGTGGAGGCTTGGGTGTACCTTCTTTACGTGCGGCTGACGCAGAAGGTCCACTCTTAGAGGAAGAGTCCTGGGAACGTCTACTAGCCATTGCAGTACCTCGGTGAACCATTCTCTCGCGGGCCAGAGGGGAGCAACCAACGTCAACCGTGTCCCTTCGTGAGAGGCGAACTTCTGCAGTACCTTGTTGACAATCTTGAACGGGGGGAACGCATACAGGTCTAGATGGGACCAATCCAGAAGAAAGGCATCTACGTGAACTGCTGCTGGGTCCGGAATCGGTGAGCAATAATTTGGGAGCCTCTTGGTCATCGAGGTAGCGAACAGATCTATGGTGGGCTGACCCCACAGGGCCCATAGTCTGCTGCAAACATTCTTGTGAAGGGTCCACTCTGTAGGGATGACCTGACCCTTCCGGCTGAGGCGGTCTGCCATGACATTCATGTCGCCTTGAATGAACCTCGTTACAAGCGATATCTTTCGATCTCTTGACCAGGTGAGGAGGTCCCTTGCGATCTCGAACAACTTCCTCGAATGAGTCCCTCCTTGCTTGGAGATGTACGCCAAGGCTGTAGTGTTGTCGGAGTTCACCTCCACCACCTTGCCTAGAAGGAGGGACTTGAAGCTTCTCAAGGCCAGATGAACTGCCAGTAGCTCCTTGCAGTTGATGTGTAGTGCTCTTTGATCCGGATTCCACGTGCCCGAGCATTCCCGACCGTCCAGTGTCGCACCCCAGCCCGTGTCCGATGCGTCCGAGAAGAGAAGGTGGTCGGGGGTCTGAACAGCCAGTGGTAGACCTTCCTTGAGAAGAATTCTGTTCTTCCACCAAGTCAGTGCAGACTTCATCTCTTCGGATATAGGAACTGAGACCGCTTCTAGCGTCATGTCCTTTCTCCAGTGAGCAGCTAGGTGATACTGAAGGGGTCGGAGGTGGAGTCTCCCTAACGCGATGAACTGGTCCAGCGATGAAAGCGTCCCTATTAGACTCATCCACTGTCTGACTGAACATCGGTTCCTTTTCAGCATGCTCTGGATGCATTCTTGGGCTTGACTGATTCTGGGGGCCGACGGAAAAGCCCGAAAAGCTCGACTCTGAATCTCCATACCTAGATAGACTATAGTTTGGGATGGGACGAGTTGGGACTTTTCTATATTGACCAGGAGACCCAATTCCTTGGTCAGATCCATAGTCCATTTGAGATTCTCCAGACAGCGACGACTTGACGGAGCTCTTAAAAGCCAGTCGTCCAAATAGAGGGAGGCTCTGATGTCTGCCAAATGCAGGAATTTGGCAATATTCCTCATCAGTTTGGTAAACACTAGAGGTGCCGTGCTTAGGCCAAAGCACAGGGCTTGGAACTGGTAAACGACCTTCCCAAAGACGAACCTTAGGAAAGGTTGGGAGTCTGGATGGACGGGGACGTGAAAGTACGCGTCCTTTAGGTCCAACGAGACCATCCAGTCTTCCTTCCTGACCGATGCTAGCACCGACTTCGTCGTCTCCATGGTGAACGTCTGCTTGGTGACAAAGACATTTAGAGCACTGACGTCCAGCACCGGTCTCCACCCTCCTGTCTTCTTCGCTACTAAGAAGAGACGGTTGTAGAAGCCCGGGGATTGATGGTCCCGGACTATGACTACCGCTCCCTTTTGTAGCAAGAGAGACACCTCTTGCTGTAAAGCTAGCCTCTTGTCCTCCTCTCTGTACCTGGGAGAGAGGTCGATGGGAGTAGTTGCTAGAGGGGGCTTGCGCAAGAATGGAATCCTGTACCCCTCTCTGAGCAACTTCACAGACTGTGCGTCTGCACCCCTGTTCTCCCAGGCCTTCCAGTAGTTCTTGAGCCTGGCTCCCACTGCTGTCTGGAGAGGTTGGCAGTCAGACTCTGCCTTTTGAGGACTTGGAACCCTTCTTCTTTTTGCCACGTTGACTATCGGCACGGGTACCTCCTCTGCTGGAGGTTCTGCCACGAAAGGGCGGAATGAACCTAGACGCTGGTGTGTCCATCCTAGGTCTAGGCACGGAAGGTAAAGCTGTGACTTTACGTGCGGATGACGCCACCAGGTCATGGGTATCCTTCTGGATCAACGAGGCGGCAATCCCCTTGATCAGCTCTTCAGGGAAGAGACACTTGGAAAGCGGAGCAAACATCAACTCTGACTTCTGACATGGTGTGATCCCCGCCGACAAGAAGGAGCAAAGGTGATCTCGCTTCTTAAGAACTCCAGACACGAACGAAGCCGCAAGCTCGCCAGACCCATCCCGAATGGCTTTGTCCATGCATGACATGATGAGCATGACAGAGTCCTTATCCGAAGGGGAGGTCTTTCTGCTTAACGCTCCCAAACACCAGTCCAGGAAGTTGAAGATCTCAAACGCACGAAAAACTCCCTTCAAAAGATGGTCCATGTCCGAAAAGGTCCAGCAAATCTTGGAGCGTCTCATAGCCAGTCTGCGGGGAGAGTCTACCAGACTTGAGAAGTCGCCCTGGGCAGAGGCAGGAACTCCCAAGCCGAGATCTTCTCCCGTGGCATACCAGACGCTAGATTTGGAAGCAAGCTTGGTCGGTGGAAAGATGAAGGATGTCTTCCCAAGTTGCTTCTTGGACTGCAACCACTCTCCCAGTACCCTTAAAGCTCTCTTGGATGAGCGCGCGAGTACGAGCTTCGTAAAGGCCGGAGCTGCTGACTGCATGCCTAAAGCGAACTCAGAGGGAGGTGAGCGCGGGGTTGCAGACACAAACTGGTCCGGATACAACTCCTTAAACAGGGCAAGGACTTTCCTAAAGTCTAAGGAGGGAGGCGTAGTCTTGGGTTCCTCTATGTCGGAGTGTTGATCGTCCAAATGCGC
Source organism: Palaemon carinicauda (assembly GCF_036898095.1). Taxonomy (NCBI): domain Eukaryota; kingdom Metazoa; phylum Arthropoda; class Malacostraca; order Decapoda; family Palaemonidae; genus Palaemon; species Palaemon carinicauda. The sequence goes on along the minus strand of NC_090727.1, from coordinate 58,039,786 downwards.
AGCTTCGTCGTCATCAGAGACTCCTTCATCCGAATGCTGAGGAGGAAGCGGCAAAGGAGGAGAAGAAAGCTGAACGGCTGAATCCGGCAGCACGGGTGCATGCGTAGCTGCACTGGATCCAACATCATGCCGCTGCTGGTCAGTCTGAGAGCTGGCAACAACAAAAGCGGAGTGATGGTGCGTGGTGGGGACTGCCGTGGGTTGCGGAGACTGCCGCATTGCGTCAAAACACGGCAGCTTGACAGCACCTTCCCACTGCTGATGCGGTAGCTCACGCATGTCAACGGAGGGTGCCGCACGTCGGCTAACGTCAACATGCGTCTGGCAGGGTCGACTGCGCATCGGTGGTGGAGCTCTCACAGCCGGAGTGTGGGAGCAGGTAGCCGCAGTGTCTGCTGAGCGCACAACCGTGGCAGGTTGTAGGTTAACAGGTGCAGTGTCAACCTTCTCAGCACGATACTCCTGCATGAAGGAAGCTAGCTGAGTCTGCATAGACTGCAGCATAGACCACTTAGGGTCTACAGCGGTTGGTGCGGCAACAGACGGAGTGATTGCCTGCTGCGGAACCACTCTACCTCTCTTGGGAGGTGTGCAGTCTTCGGAAGACTGCGGCGAGTCCGAACTGACCCAGTGGCTACACCTGGGCCGTTGGACTCGCTCGGAAGGGACCTTGCGCTTGAGAGGTCGTGAGACCTTGGTCCAGCGTTTCTGACGAGAAACTTCTTCCTCCACAGACGAGGAATGAATGGGCTCACTCGTCTGTTTGTGGATGGGACGATCTCTGCAAGATACGTCCGCAACCACTGAGGGTACATCTGTACGCTGATCAAGGCCTGTCGAACCCTTTGGTCCTTCGAAATTGCTTCTCCCCTGGGCTTGGGAGCTTGCAAGAGGTCCCGGACTGGGAGGACGACTGGCACGAACAGATGCACCCTCATGCGTAACACTGACACTGACACTTTTCACCGCACTTGCACTCACTACACTTCCCACTGCACTTTTCTCCTTCAACTCTTTGACATCGGCCAAGAGTTGATTGCGGTCATTAGCTAATGACTCCACTCTGTCACCAAGAGCCTGAATGGCACGCATCATGTCCGCCATCGAGGGTTGCTGAGAGCTAGTAGAAGGGTCGGGAGTCACCACTACAGGGGAAGGAATAGGTTGAGGGGCATGGGGAGAGGAAAAATCAAAAGAGCGAGACGAACTCCTCCTGATCCTATCCTTCTCTAGCCTACGTGCATTCTTAAGGAATTCATTAAAATCGAATTCCGAAAGCCCAGCGCATTCCTCACATCGATCTTCCAATTGACAGGATTTACCCCTACAATTGGAACAAACGGTGTGAGGATCTATAGAGGCCTTCGGAAGACGCCTAGAACAGTCCCTAGCGCTACACTGCCTGTACTTGGGGACTTGAGTATGGTCAGACATCTTGAATTAGTCAAAGGGGGGAATCCAAAATCTATCCAAGTCGTCAACAAATATTCCAAATCTAATCAAAAAAGCTTGATAAGGTAATGATAATAACTCCTGTACAGCAAAAGCTAATATCTAGAGAGAATACATCACCAAATAGCGTGAAAATCAACTCCAGAAACAACAGCGTATCAAGTAGGTCTTGCCGGTGGCACGACAGAGAGAAAATTGGTTCTTGTTGACAAGAAGTACCTGAGTACCTACTCGACAGATGGCGCTGTTGTTGTACACCCCCACCTGTATAGCGATCGCTGGCGTATCCCGACCGTAGGTTTTTTCTGTCGGGCAACAGAGTTGCAGCTACATGATCACCGGGTAAGATTAATATTGAAAAATTATCGGTACGACAAACCAATGTATAGCTTTTATAGACCGAGAAAACTTTCGAATGTCAAAATTTCAGCCGTAATGAAAGTCCTTCAAAGAATCTCATGTGAGAACAATTGAAGATAGCCGTACGGGAATTAAAGCAATCCTAAAACTACATAAAGATAGTAAGAATATTGAGATTAAGAAAACAGTTAGAAATCAAGACTCCATCTCTCCTAAATTGTTCAGTTGTGTACACCTAGCAGTAGTTTAAGAATTTATATTAGGACACTAAGAATTACCATTAATGGGGAATACCTTAACTACTTTAAGATTCGCAGATGACAAGTTCTATTTAGATTTTTGTCGGAGGGATTGCAAAAGATGATGGAAGATTGAATAGAGAAAGCAGAAACGTAGGACTGAAAATGAATTGAGTAAAACTAAGATAATGTTCAATGAAAAGGCAGACACAACAAATAAAGGGTTATGGACGAACCTCTAGAGATTGTTAATGAATATACACACTTAGGGCATACACCAAGTCCTTCCCCAGGACATGAACCTAAAACTTGTTCATGAATGTACACACTTAGGGCATACACCAAGTGCTTCCCCAGGATATGAGCCCAAAATTTCAAGAAGGATAATCATGGGATGAAAACCTTTCGGTAAACAAAATGTGATTATGAAAAGTAAAATGATACTTTCTCTAAAAATAAAAGTATTCAATGAGAGGTTCCTACCAGTATTAACTTAGGCATCAGAAGCTTTGAGCCTTACTAAAGCCTTAGAACATAAGCCAGTTAAAACTGAAAGATCCATGGAAAGAATAATTTCATCGTATCCCATGAATATAAATTATCAAGCAGTTATAGCACATTATAATACTTTGAAATAAAAAAAAATAAAAACAGATTCTACGGTAATTAAAACGGGCAAACCTAGAACAGAAAAAAATATAATAGCGTACGGTAATGAAATATTGATACACCCCAGACATAACAAAAAATATAATACAGTGACTCATACACCATAGATTCATTGAGAATTTTTTGTTTTAGGGAAATTCAAAGCCGGATCCAATCAGATATTAAAACACCCTAGATATAAGAAAAATATACAAGACATCGATAAATGCATCCTAGAATCACAAGAAAAAGATATTTGAAAAATAAAAGTCTGATTCATACCTTTGAATGCCACAAGTGATGTGTTGTCTTGATCGTGGGGTACTTCCAGAGGAGTGGCTAGTCTGTTCTATTCAGTCTAGATCTCTTAGCTTGTACAGTTTCTTACAGAGGGCTGGATTGTCTAGTGAGTAAGACTCTCATAAATTATTACACTGCACCGTAATCTCTGAAAGAATGATTAAGTTAGCATTTTTCTAACAATGCAAAAAAAAACAAGGGAAACTCCAGCATGATACTGAAAGCTGGTTCGTGATTAATTAAGTGATAATTAAATATAATGAAACAAAGGAATTTGAAAAAAGATTAATCATAATTTTTGATGATTCGAAATGCACCAAAACATGCTATTATAATTATAATTTACTTTTTATATTGCATACATAAATATGTTCATACATGATAACAAATAATGTGATAATAAAGGATAATGATAACAGTTTTAAAATTATTATTGCATAGGGGAGAAGGGTTAAGAAAACTCCCATATGTATAGAACTCCATCCGAGGATAGTGATAAATCAATATGCACTTAGTTAGAATTTCATCTAATTGCAAAAAAAGTTGGTGTAAAGCCTATTTTAACATTGTTACTGATCTTGAAATATTCTATACTTTATATTCATTACTTACGTATAGTTTGACTTGCTATTTCCTTTCCTCACTGGGCTGCCCTCCCTGTTAAGAACCTTTGAGTTTCTAGCATTCTGCTTTTAAAACCAGGGTTGAAGCTTAGCTAATAATCAAAATCAATAATAATCACAATTAAATATAATCATACTCAATCATATGTAGCAGACCTTTACGTGATGTCCCTGTTAATCTAAATTATTAGAGACCAGTTGTTACACCACGAACCCTATCCAGTCCAAGAGGTGGTGGTAAAAGGAATGAGCCCTCTGCGTCTTGGCAAGATGAGCAATCTCAGAATTATCAGCTTCAGTGCCGAGGACCAGTGAATAGCAGAGGTAGATTTGCTTGCTAACCTGAAGGCCACTGTACTGAGCATCCAGGAGACTCGCAAAAATCACTGTCTAAAACACCTGGCATGGATTCAATAATTTCCCACCAATAACCAGTCTAGGGAAGTGCAATATAGGGTAGCGAGAAATCCATCATTCACAAAAGTAGAGACCTATCCCAGGTTGGGCTGGAGATCCTCCAAGTGGAAACTAAACACCTAAGCATCAGTTCCAGCAACAAACTCCTCTTCCTACTTTCTCACAGCCCCAGAATAGCATCCCTGACAGCATGCCCTGTGTCTCGTAGTTGGGGTACTTCAATAGCCACAACAGTGTATGGGGATATGAGAGCACCAACAACGATCCATTGTATCATAAAATTTGGGCCTCAAGGTAAGCACTGAACTGACAGTGATCGAGAGGCTGTGTAGGAATGGGCCCTTGCTAAATATCTCACAATCCTGTATGATGGCAAAGATGACACCACTTTTTAGAGTTCACAATGGAGGAGGGGATACAATTCAGACCTGGCATTTGTCTCTTTAAATCACCACCAATCGTTCAAGAACAATCATGGACCCAATACCAAAATATCAACACCAACCAATAGTCATTGAAATAAAACCAGTCATACAACCTCTCAAACCAAAATACCATAACCCCAGATCAAACATACCTTAGGATGATTTGGAATTGCAAACATCGTACCTGACCCAGAGTGATATGAGACTTCCTGTTGGTGGCAATAAAAGCTGTGAATAAAAACATTCCAAGAGGCTGTAGAGACTTTTTACATCCCTGAACTCTCGGATCAAAGCAAAATCCAACCAAGTGTATGTACAGGCCTACAATGACGATCCTTTAACAAAAAACACTATGGCTCTAGGCAAGGTTTTGCTATCATTACTACACCATGAAAGACATGAACGTTGGCAAGAAACCCATCACAAACATCAACATGGCCCACAACAGTAAAAAAGCCTGGAGGACCATAAAAAAAGCTAACTCGGCAAATAACAGCATTCACCCCTTAATGAAGTAGCCCATCAACTTGTAATCAATGATAAGATCAACAACCAAAAGAGAGAAAGGGGGATACTTAACGAAAATGAAGCAAGGCATGCAATGTATCATGCTACAGGGCGATTATATATTTGAACCGTGTACAATGAATGAATTACAATCAGCTATGAAATACACAAAGTCAGGGAAAGCTGCTGGTCTAGATGGAATTGTGGTCGAGATGATTTTGCCTTTCAGAGATAAGGCTAGGTCTTAGCTTCTTGTCTTTTCAATGAATGTGCATAAGCATACAGAATCCGAAGGATATAGAGAAGAGGAAAAGAGTTCCCTCTCTCCTCAAACCTGGTAAAGATCCAAGCTCACCCAAGGGTTATTGACCAATATCCTTACTCTGCATCACTTACAAACCCTATGAATGCAGGATATTGTTTCACCTAGTGCCCATCATCGAGGAGCAACTGACACCAGACTAAGCAAGCTTTTTACCTGGATGATCATGCTTCAGTCAGGTCTTGCACCTAACTACTTTTAGAGGATGGATTAGAGACTAAATAAGTTACAGGCGTTGCGTTTTTCAACCTCACAGCTTCCTATGATATCACCTATAGAGATCTACTATTCAGGGTAGCCCAAATGGCCCAAAACTTCGGATCACTCTTAGAAAACAAAAGTTTGTATGTGGAAATAGATGGCAGAAAGAGTAGGTGGAAGAATCAGATAAATGGTCTACTACAGGGCTCCATACTAGCCCCATTGTTATTCAATACCTACACAAATGACCTACCACAACTCCAGGATATCCGGACGTTTATATATGCTGACGATCTTTGCATAGTAACAGCTGAGGCTCTTTAAAACCATCAAAGGAAGACTGAAGGGGACATCATTTCTCTCAGACTATTACAAATGATGGTATCTTAAGGTAAATCACATATAAACCTAGGTATACTTACTCCATTTGAACACCCACCAGGGATACAAAAAAATGAAATTTTAAATTAGAAAATGAAGAACTGGAAAACCATTCACATCCCATCTATCTATGTCACTTTTGATAGGAGACTTTATTTTCAAGGTTAATATCAACAAGCACAAGAAAAAAGTGGCTACCACAAATAACCTCCTCAGCTAAATACCATCCACCAAGAAGGGAGCTAAGGCAAAACCTTTGAAGTAAACAGCTTTAGCACTATGTTACTCCATTGCAGAATTTAGTGTTCCTCTGTGAAAAAGATAAAGCCACGTCAAACGAGTGAATACTGAGCTAAATAAAGCCTGCAAACTAATCACTGGTACACAGAGCAACACCCTAACCAGCTTTGTACAGACTAGCCAGCATCGCATCACCTGAAATCAGTCCAGACACCATAGCTAGAAAGGAAAAGACCAAACAGGCAAACAATCCCAGGCACCCACTCTACAGCTACCGTGAAACAAGAGGTCTGAAATCACGGAAGAGCTTCATGACAGTGAAAGAACTAGACTATATAGATGGAGACAGTGAACGTCAGACCAGGAATGATGCCCTCCCTAACCGTAGTGGAGACCTGCCCTGTGGATTCTCCCTTACCAGGAGGAAATGTCAAACCAAGATTGATGCCCTCCCTTACCTTATTGAAGACCAGCCCCGTAGATTCTCCCGTACTAGGAGGATATGAATCACCATGAATAGATAAAGAACAAAAACTGGTAGGACAGGGGATAAATAACAGAGATTTTGTTACACAAATGTTGCCGAATGTCCCTCCGGGAAGCCAAGCCAAATTATGTATCACATCTTAGTGTAATTGGCCATTCCTCGGTCCTAATTCGGATGGAGAGGGGGCTCGAGTGCTGATCATATGTAATATGGTCAGTCTCTAGGGCATTGTCCTGCTTAATAAAGAAATGTCACTGTCCCTTGCTTCTGGCATTCATGAGCAGCCTTTAAACCTTGAACCTTTAAAACGATACAGCGTTCCAATGGTAAAACAATGGTGCAGTAAGATATGATGATAATTAATAATACAATAATCGTAATCTTAACACAATAATCATAATATGGATAATCATAATCATCAGTAATCATATCATCATTACCATCATCAAAATCAGCAATATTCTTTTTAGGTGCGTGAAACTTGAGGTAGTGCTAACAATAATCATTAAAGAAGTTATATATATATATATATATATATATATATATATATATATATATATATATATATATATATATATATATATAAACACATTTTACATACTGTACATACACACAAACCATATTAATAAAGACACTGATTTTACCAAACTACAATAATATTAAAAGTTATTTTTGTAAAAGCTGGTGAACCTTAAATGTTAGTTTTTCATAAAACCTTCTCATGATGAAGATTTTAAACCATATGAAAGATAGGACATTGAAACCTCCCAGATAAAAAAAAAACCATCAACAAATGCATAATAGAATCAAGAGAAAAATCTTTGGAAAATCCAAGTCTCTCCCTTACCTTCGAATGGTACAAGTGATGTGTTCTCTAGATCGTAAGATACTTAAAAAAGTAGTTAGACTTTTCTATCCAGTGTAGATCTCCCAGCTGGTAATGCTATTTAGAGAGCTGGATTGTCTAGTGATTGAAGGCTATTTATGTCTTCTGGCTAGTCTTTTCTGTCCAGTGTAGATCTCCTAGCTGGTACTGTTATTTGGAGAGCTGGATTGTATAGTGATTGAAGGCTATTTTCCTTTTACTGCACTGCTCCATACTCTGAAAAATGTTATTTTTATTAGTAAAATAAATTTTTGAATATACTTACCCGATAATCATGTAGCTGTCAACTCCGTTGCCCGACAGAATTCTATGGAGGGATACGCCAGCTATCACAATACTAGAAGGGGGTGTACTTACCAGCGCCACCTGTGGCCAGGTACTCAAGTACTTCTTGTTGACACCTCCTCAATTATTCCTCGGTCCACTGGTTCTCTCTGGGGAGGAAGGGAGGGTCGATTAAATCATGATTATCGGGTAAGTATATTCAAAAATTTATTTTACTAATAAAAATAACATTTTTCAATATTAAACTTACCCGATAATCATGTAGCTGATTCACACCCAGGGAGGTGGGTGAAAACCAGTGTACAAGATTAAAGGATAGCTAAGTATCCCATATTTCATATAACAGTTATCTCATATAACAATGAAATAATAAGTACCTGGTAAGGAAGTCGAATAGAACCGTTACTCTGCCTCTTTTTTAAAGTTCGTCTTCCTTACTGAGCGCAGCGTTCCTCTTGGAGGCTGAATCAACCCAAAGGTGCCAAAGTACATGGGGTTGCAACCCCTACTAAAGGACCTCTACCAAACCTTTAACCCAGGCGCTTCTCAAGAATGAATAGACCACCCGCCAAATCAAAAGGATGCGGAAGGCTTCTTAGCCTACCGTAACAACCATAAAAAACAACAATAAAAGTATTCAAGAGAAAGGTTAAAAAAAGGTTATGGGATTAAGGGAATGTAGTGGCTGAGCCCTCACCTACTACTGCACTCGCTGCTACGAATGGTCCCAGGGTGTAGCAGTTCTCGTAAAGAGACTGGACATCTTTCAGATAAAATGATGCAAACACTGACTTGCTCCTCCAATAGGTTGCATCCATTATGCTCTGCAGAGAACGGTTTTTATTAAAGGCCATCGAAGTAGCTACGGCTCTTACTTCGTGGGTCCTTACCTTCAGCAATGCAAGTTCTTCCTCCTTTAAGTGAGAATGTGCTTCTCTGATCAGAAGCCTTATATAATACGAAAGCCCATTCTTGGACATGGGTCTCGAAGGTTTCTTGATGGCACACCATAAGGCTTCTGACTGTCCTCGAAAAGGTTTAGACCTCTTAAGATAATATTTGAGAGCTCTGACAGGGCAAAGAACTCTCTCTAGTTCGTTACCTACCATGTTGGAGAGGCTAGGTATTTCAAACGATCTAGGCCAAGGACGTGAAGGAAGCTCGTTCTTTGCTAGGAATCCAAGCTGAAAAGAACATGTTGCAGATTCGGTTGTGAAACCAATGTTCTTGCTGAAGGCATGAACCTCACTGACTCTCTTAGCTGTTGCAAGGCAGACGAGAAAAAGAGTCTTGAGGGTAAGGTCCTTGAAGGAAGCTGACTGGAGAGGTTCGAACCTAGATGACATAAGGAACCTTAAGACTACGTCTAGATTCCAGCCTGGAGTGGAAAGACGACGTTCTTTAGACGTCTCAAAAGACTTAAGAATGTCTTGAAGGTCCTTGTTGGAAGACAGGTCCAAACCTCTGTGGCGGAGAACTGAGGCCAACATACTCCTATACCCTTTAATCGTAGGTGCTGAAAGGGATCTCTCATTCCTAAGATGTAGAAGGAAGTCAGCTATTTGGGTCACAGAGGTATTGGTAGAGGATATAGAATTGGCTCTACACCAGCTTCGGAAGACCTCCCACTTAGACTGGTAGACTCTACGAGTGGAAACCCTTCTTGCTCTGGCAATCGCACTGGCTGCCTCCTTCGAAAAGCCTCGAGCTCTAGCGAATCTTTCGACAGTCTGAAGGCAGTCAGCCGAAGAGCGTGGAGGTTTGGGTGCAACCTGTCTACGTGAGGTTGACGTAGAAGGTCCACTCTTAGAGGTAGAGTCCTGGGGAAGTCGACTAGCCATTGAAGTACCTCTGTGAACCATTCTCTTGCAGGCCAAAGGGGAGCAACCAGCGTCAGCCGTGTCCCTTCGTGCGAGACGAATTTCTGCAGAACTTTGTTTATTATCTTGAACGGTGGGAATGCGTACAGGTCGAGATGGGACCAGTTCAGTAGAAAAGCATCCACATGAACTGCTGCAGGGTCTGGAACAGGGGAACAGTACAGCGGAAGTCTCTTGGTCATGGAGGTGGCAAACAGATCTATGGTAGGTTGACCCCACAAGGTCCAAAGTCTGTTGCACACGCTCTTGTGGAGGGTCCATTCCGTGGGAATGACCTGATTCCTTCTGCTTAGGCGATCCGCTGAGACGTTCATATCGCCCTGAATGAACCTCGTGACCAGAGTGAGGTTTAGACCTCTTGACCAAATGAGGAGGTCCCTTGCGATCTCGTATAGGCTCCTCGAATGGGTCCCTCCTTGCTTGGAGATGTAAGCCAAGGCTGTGGTATTGTCTGAGTTCACCTCCACCACTTTGCCTAGCAGGAGGGACTTGAAGTTCAACAGGGCTAGATGAACTGCTAGCAGCTCCTTGCAGTTGATGTGGAGTAATGCTTGTTCCTCGTTCCACGTTCCCGAGCATTCCCGTCCGTCCTAGGGTGCACCCCAGCCCGAGTCCGATGCATCTGAGAAGAGATGAAGATTGGGGGTCTGAATGGCCAACGATAGACCCTCCCTGAGAAGGAGGTTGTGCTTCCACCACAGGAGAGTGGTCTTCATCTCTTGGTTGATAGGGATAGAGACTGCTTCGAGAGTCGAACCCTTGTCCCAGTGAGCTGCAAGATGGAATTGAAGAGGGCGGAGGTGGAGTCTCCCTAGCTCGACAAACAGGGCCAGTGATGAGAGGGTCCCTGTGAGACTCATCCACTGTCTCACTGAGCAACTGCTCCTCTTCAGCATGCTCATGATGCACTCTAGGGCCTGGCTTATCCTGGGGGCCGATGGAAAAGCCCGAAAATCCTGACTCCGAATCTCCATTCCCAGGTACACAATGGATTGGGAGGGAATGAGTTGAGACTTCTCTATGTTGACTAATAGACCTAGGTCTCTGATTAAGTCTAAAGTCCAATTGAGATTCTCCAGACAACGACGACTCGTGGAGGCTCTCAACAGCCAGTCGTCTAAGTAGAGGGAGGCTCTGATGTTCGACAAGTGTAGGAATTTTGCTACATTCCTCATCAGATGAGTAAAGACCATAGGAGCTGTGCTTAGGCCAAAACACAGGGCTTGGAACTGGTAGACAACCTTTCCAAAAACGAATCTCAGGAAAGGTTGGGAGTCTGGATGAATAGGAACGTGAAAGTATGCATCTTTCAAGTCCAACGAGACCATCCAGTCCTCCTGTCTGACCGCTGCTAAGACCGACTTCGTCGTCTCCATCGTGAACGTCTGCTTGGTGACATACTCATTGAGAGCGCTGACGTCCAGCACCGGTCTCCAGCCTCCTGTCTTCTTGGCCACAAGAAAGAGACGGTTGTAGAAGCCCGGGGATTGATGGTCCCGGACTATAACCACTGCCTTCTTTTGCACAAGAAGTGACACCTCCTGGTGCAATGCTAGCCTCTTGTCCTCTTCTTTGTAGTTGGGAGAGAGGTTGATGGGCGATGTGGTCAGAGGTGGTTTGAGGCAGAATGGAATCCTGTAACCGTTCCTCAGCCAACTGACAGACTGGGCGTCTGCACCTCTCTTCTCCCAGGCTCGCCAGAAGATCTTGAGTCTGGCTCCTACTGCTGTCTGGAGAAGCGGAGAGTCAGTTTTTTCCTTTAGATGTCCTGGATCCTTTTCTAGACTTGCTCCTGTGAGAGTCTGGACGGGAGCTTCCTCGGCTGGGGGCTCTACCACGAAAGGGCGGTATGAACCTCGTAGCAGGGGTATCAGCCACTGGGGAGCGATAAGTCTTGGGGATTGAGGTAGCAACCTTAGACTTACGAGCCGATGAGGCTACAAGATCGTGTGTATCCTTTTGTATCAGGGCAGCAGACAAGTCCTTAACCAGCTCTTCGGGGAAGAGAAACTTCGAGAGCGGAGCAAAAAGGAGTTGTGACCGTTGGCAAGGTGTAATGCTGGCGGAAAGGAAGGTACACAGTTGATCCCTTTTCTTCAAAACCCCTGATACAAACATCGACGCAAGCTCACCCGATCCATCCCTAATGGCCTTATCCATGCAGGACATTAAAAGCATGGCAGAATCTTTGTCCGCAGGAGAGGTCTTCTTGCTGAGGGCCCCCAGGCACCAGTCTAAAAAGTTGAACATTTCAAATGCTCTAAACATTCCCTTCAATAAGTGATCCAGGTCTGAGAAGGTCCAACAAACCTTAGAGCGCCTCATTGCAGTCCTCCGAGGCGAGTCTACCAGACTTGAGAAGTCAGCCTGGGCAGAGGCAGGTACTCCCAAGCCTGGTGCTTCTCCCGTGGCATACCAAACACTCGCTTTCGAAGTGAGCTTCGTTGGAGGGAACATGAAAGAAGTCTTGCCAAGGTGTTGTTTAGACTGCAGCCACTCTCCTAAGATCCTTAATGCCCTCTTAGAGGATCTAGCTAGGACTAGCTTAGTATAGGTGGACTTAGCTTGTTGTACGCCCAGCGAAAACTCAGATGGCGGAGAGCGGGGAATAGCAGAGACAAAGTGGTCTGGGTAAACCTCCCTAAGTAGAGCCAAGACCTTACGAAAATCAAGAGACTGTGGAGAAAGCTTGGATTCATCCACGTCTGATGATGGATCCAGGTGTGCCTCCTCATCATCCGACACCTCATCACCAGAGTGTAGCGAAGAGATCGGACAAGAATGCTGAACCGCAGAGTCAGAACGAGTAGGAACAATAACAGTGGTTTCCTCTTCAAGTAACTGTTGAGGGAAAACCTGAGGCTCAGACTGCAAAGGCTGAACAACAGACGAAGCAGAAGGAAGGCGCATGGGTGGAGGAGGCTGACTCCTAGCATGAGAGGTTGAACCCAAGGATTGCGCTAGCTGAGCGGTGGAAGGAGGCGGAGTAGCAAGTTCCTGTTCCTGTGGTATGAGCGGAGCATGATGAGGTTGAGGCTGTGCAGAACAAGGTAAAGTTCTCGCAAGTTGAGGCTCCTGAGGCGCAAGTCCAGGGTGTAGAGGAGCTTGCCTTGAGGAGGGTTGAGCTCGCTGCAGCGAGAGCTGAGGAGACTGACTCATGGACGGGAGAGGTTGTTGTACCTCAACCGAGAGTTGCACCACTGGTGGAGCAGCAAGGGGAGGAGGAGGAAGAGTGGAATAATCCTCCTGAACCCAAAGTAAAGGTTGCCTTAAAGAAGGCTGAGGCTGAACACCACTGGGAACAGTGAACTCAGAATGTGGCTCAACATCGTACGCCTGGCAGATGGTGTTGCGACCAGGCGGAGCGAGCGCAGGCGGGGCGAGCGCAGGCGGGGCGAGCGCAGGCGGAGCGAGAGCAGGCGGAGGGAGTGTAGGCGGAGGCGGAGGTGCAACACTCTCAGCCCGACACTCACGCATCAAGTCCGAAAGCTGTGCTTGCATGGACTGAAGAAGAGTCCACTTGGGATCGGCAGAAACGACAGTAGACTGAGGTAAAGCCTTAACAGTCGAGCTCTGTTGTGGCAGAACCTTACTCCTCTTGGGCGGAGTACAGTCGACAGATGACTGAGGCGAGTCAGAGCTGAGCCAATGACTGCAACCTGGCTGAGCACTCGCGGACTGGACTCTACGTTTAAGCGGTCTCGAGACCTGAGACCAACGTTTCTTCCCTGACAGTTGATCAGCGGACGAGATAAAGACGGGCTCAATCGTCTGCAGGTGGGAGTGACGGTCTTTGGAAGACACGCCCGCAACCACCGAGGATAATTCTGTGCGCCTAACAAGGCCTGCCGAACCCTTATGCCCTTCGACATTGCTTCTCCCCTGGGCTTGGGAGCTTGCAAGAGGTCCCGGACTGGGAGGACGACTGGCTCGCACAGAAAAATCCTCACGCACCACACTGGCACTAACACTAGCACTTGGCACTGCACTGACACTAGCACTCGTCACAGCACTGGCACTAACTCCACCCACTGCACTCTTGACCTTAAGTTCTTTAACCTCGGCCATCAGAGACTTATGGTCACTTACCACTGACTCTACTTTATCCCCTAAAGCCTGAATAGCACGCAAAACAACAGACATATCAGGCGGAGGGCAAACAGTAGGTTCGGGGGTAGCCACTACAGGGGTAGGAAAAGGTAGGGGATCATGAGGTGAGGAAAACAGTGAAGAGTGAGAAGAACTCCTCCTAACTCTACCTCTCTCTAACTTAGTTGAATATTTCAAAAGACGGATAAATTCCAATTCCGAAAGTCCGGCGCATTCCTCACATCGATTTTCTAACTGACAGGGCCTGTCCCTACAGTCAGAACAAGCGGTGTGAGGATCTACCGAGGCCTTCGGAATACGCCTATTGCAAGACCTACATCGTCTATGGGAGGGGGCTTGCGAAATGTCAGACATCTTGAATCCAAAGAGTTAGCCAAAGGGGGTTCCAAAACCAAGCAAAAAATCGTTAACCGTTAATCAGGACTATATAAAAGCTATCTAGCTAATATAAGAAGGTTTCCAGTAAAGCGACAGCCGTTAATCTGAGAGAATACTTCACCAATTAGCCGTGAATAAACTCGAAGACCATAGGCGTATCCCAGAACGTCTTGCCGGAAGCACGACAGAGGAATAATTGAGGAGGTGTCAACAAGAAGTACTTGAGTACCTGGCCACAGGTGGCGCTGGTAAGTACACCCCCTTCTAGTATTGTGATAGCTGGCGTATCCCTCCATAGAATTCTGTCGGGCAACGGAGTTGACAGCTACATGATTATCGGGTAAGTTTAATATTGAAAAAAAAAATGTTTAACACATTTCTCTAACTATATTAGAAAAGAAAACTCCATTTTGATACTCAAGTTTGTAGTAATTAAATTGAAAAAAATCTGAAAAAGATTGTTAAAAAACTTAATTATTCAAAATGTATTGAAAATGAATCCCATATCAGAGACATTTTTTTCTAGTTCCTCATACAAGTGTTAGGATAATTGGAATGTTGACAAGCTATTATAATTAGAATTTACCTTTCATATTTCATACATAAATAAATAATAATATATTAATAAAGGAAAAGGATAATGCTTTAAAGTTCATACTAACTAAGGAGAAAAGACTGAGTTAAGGAAACTCCCAGCAGGATATAATATCTCATATCAATATGAAATTCATTAAAATTTCATCTAAAAACTAGGGGGCCACTCAGTAGATCAAAAATCTCCTCTGCAGCAGCTTATTTCTCAACCTTCAGCTCGACCTTATCCTTTGACCTTAACATGTGTTAATGGGCGTGGATTTTCATACACTCAAATATGGACCAATTTTAAAGTCTCTGTGACAATGATGTCCAAACTTATGGCTGATTACGTGAATTGAACATTTTGCTTGCCCGTGACTTTAACCTTTGACTTTGATCTTCCAAAATTTAATTATTTCCAGCTTTTAACAGAGCAGTTAATGCCTGCAAGTTTCATTACTCTACGATTAAAATTGTAGCCAGGTAGTTGTTCACAAACACACACACACACACTCAAACAGACTCACAAACAGGGGGTAAAACATAACATATTTCCAACTTCGTTGGCGGAGGTTAAAATTGGTATAAAGCCTGGAAGCTTTATATACAGTCCCGAGACAAGCTATTGAACAACGTCCTATATTATTATTATCCTTATTACTAGCCAAGCTACAACCTTAGTTGGAAAAGCAAGATGCTATAAGCCGAAGGGCTACAATAGGGAAAAATAGCCCAGTGAGGAAAGGAAATAAGGAAATAAAAAAATGATGAGAATAAATTAACAATAAATCATTCTAAAAACAGTAACTGGCTGACATATCTTATTATTACTGTTTTAAAGTATTTTATATTTTATAGTCTTTACTTACATATAGTTTGATTTGCTATTCGACTTCCTTTCCTCACAGGGCTGATCTCCTTATTAGAGCCTTTTGGCTTGTAGCCTTCTATCATTCAAACCAGGTAGTTGATTATCTGGAATTTAGAATAAAAAAAATCAATCAATCAATAATAATCATACTCAATAATAACCATAATAAATTATGAGATACTCCTACACCCAATTATAATCATAATCTATAATAAGGTTAATCATGAAGATAATCATATACGAATCAGGGTAAATATTAATCATAATGATCATCATTCTCCCAATCATGATCATCATAAGGGTAGATATAACAATAAACATTGGAGAAATGATTTTATATATATATATATATATATATATATATATATATATATATATATATATATATATATATATATATATATATATAATTATAAATATTTATAAATATATAAATATATAGATATATACAAATATATATATATATATATATATATATATATATATATATAAATATATATATATAATATATATATATATATATATTGTAAAAGTATATTTATATATATACATATATGTATATATATATATATATATATATATATATATATATATATATATATATACTTAAATACTTTTATATATATATATATATATATATATATATATATATATATATATATATACTTAAATACTTTTATATATATATATATATATATATATATATATATATATATATATATATGAACATATATCACAAGCACACGTGATTTTAATCAATGTAAATATCACCATAAAATGAATTCCAAGTGGATATATTTTCCCAAGATAGAATTCGGTATTAAATGCCGTTCGTGGGTGATATTTACATATATATATATATGTATACATACATATATATATATATATATATATATATATATATATATATATATATATATATACATATATATATATATATATATATATATATATATATATATATATACATACACAAACATTTCATAGACCGTATATACACACAAAACATATTAATAAACACATTCTTATTTTATTAAATAACTACAGTAATATTCAGAGTTATTTTTGTAAAAGCTGGTGAACCTTAAATGTTAGTTTTTCCTAAAACCTTCTCATGATGAAGATTTTAAACCATGCAAAAGATAGGACATTGAAACCTCACGGATAAAAAAAAACATCAACAAATGCATAATAGAATCACGAGAAAAAGATTTGGAGAATCCAAGTCTGTCCCCTACCTTCGAATGGTACAAGTGATGTGTTTTGTAGATCGTAAGATACTTGAAAAAGTAGTTAGACTTTTCTGTCCAGTGTAGATCTCCTAGCTGGTACTGTTATTTGGAGAGCTGGATTGTCTAGTGGTTGAAGGCTATTTATGCCCTTTGGCTAGTCTCTTATGTCCAGTGTAGATCTCCTAGCTGGTACTGTTATTTAGAGAGCTGGATTGTCTAGGGGTTGAAGGCTATTTATGCCCTTTGGCTAGTCTCTTCTGTCCAGTGTAGATCTCCTAGCTGGTACTGTTATTTGGAGAGCTGGATTATCTAGTGGTTGAAGGCTATTTATGCCCTTTGGCTAGTCTCTTCTGTCCAGTGTAGATCTCCTAGCTGGTACTGTTATTTAGAGAGCTGGATTGTCCAGTGGTTGAAGGCTATTTATGTCTTCTGGCTAGTCTTTTCTATCCAGTGTAGATCTCCTAGCTGGTAGTGTTATTTGGAGAGCTGGATTGTCTAGTGATTGGAGGCTATTTTCCTTTTACAGCACTGCTCCATAATCTCTGAAAAAAAAATATTAAGTTTAACATATTTCTCTAACTATATTAGAAGAAAAACTCCATTTTGATACTCAAGTTTGTAATAATCAAAATTGAAATAAATCTGAAAAAGATTGTTATAAAATTTCATAACTCGAAATGTATTGAAAATGAATCCCATATCAGAGCCATTTTTTTTTTAGTTCCTCATACAAGTGTTAGGATAATTGGAATGTTGACAAGTTATTATAATTAGAATTTACCTTTCGTATTTCATACATAAAAAATAATATATCAATAAAGGATAGTGATAATGCTTCGAAGTTCATTTCACATAAGTGGAAAAGACTGAGTTAAGGAAACTCCCTTATGTATAAAACTCCATCGGGAGATAGTGATATCTCATATCAATATGAAATTCGTTACAACTTCATCTAAAAACTAGAGGGGCACTCAGTAGAGCACAAACCTCTCTGCAGCAGCTTATTTTCCAACCTTCACCTCGACCTTAACCTTTGACCTTGAGATATATTAATTGGCGTGGATTTTCATACACTCAAATATGAACCAATTTTAAAGTCTCTTTGACAATGATGTCCAAACTTATGGCTGATTACGTGAATTGAACATTTTGCTTGGCCGTGACTTTAGCCTTTGACCTTGATCATGAGCAATTAAGTAACAATTGAATATAATGAAACTGAAATGAATCTGAAAATGATAAGGTATACTTGTGATAATTGGAATTTCATCAAAACATACTATCATAATTGGAATTTACTTTTTATATTGCATACATAAATATGTCCAAATAGATATGATAGTGAATAACAAGGTGATAATACATGATAATGATAATGCAGATTTAAAGTTAATATTGCAGGGAAAAGGGTTAAGAAAACTCCCTTATTTATAGAACTCCATCCGGGGATAGTGATAAATCAACATGTCATTTTTTAGAATTTCATCTAATTGCAAAAAAAGTTGGTGTAAAGCCTATTTTAACATTGTTACTGATCTTGAAATATTTTATATTTTATATTTTATATTCATTACTTACGTATAGTGTGACTCGCTATTTCCTTATTTCCTTTCCTCACTGGGCTGCTTTCACTGTTAAAAGCCTTTGAGTTTCTAGCATTCAGCTTTAAAAACCAGGGTTGAAGCTTAGCTAATAATCAAAATCAATAATAATCATAATTAAATATAATCATACTCAATCATATGTAGCAGACCTTTACGTAGTGCCCCTGGTAATCTAAACTATTAAGAGACCAGTTGTTACACCACGAACCCTACCCAGCCCAAGAAGTGGT
>NC_090727.1:58006132-58016132 GCF_036898095.1 Palaemon carinicauda | reverse complement strand
ATAAGCCGAAGGGCTACAATAGGGAAAAATATCCCAGTGAGGAAAGGAAATAAGGAAATAAAAAAATGATGAGAATAAATTAACAATAAATCATTCTAAAAACAGTAACTGGCTGACATATCTTATTATTACTGTTTTAAAGTATTTTATATTTTATAGTCTTTACTTACATATAGTTTGATTTGCTATTCGACTTCCTTTCCTCACAGGGCTGATCTCCTTATTAGAGCCTTTTGGCTTGTAGCCTTCTATCATTCAAACCAGGTAGTTGATTATCTGGAATTTAGAATAAATAAAATCAATCAATCAATAATAATCATACTCAATAATAACCATAATAAATTATGAGATACTCCTACACCCAATTATAATCATAATCTATAATAAGGTTAATCATGAAGATAATCATATACGAATCAGGGTAAATATTAATCATAATGATCATCATTCTCCCAATCATGATCATCATAAGGGTAGATATAACAATAAACATTGGAGAAATGATGTTGCGTTTATGGATCTGGAGAAAGCATATGATAGAGTTGATAGGGAAGCAATGTGGAATGTGATGAGGTTATATGGAGTTGGTGGAAGGTTGTTGCAAGCAGTGAAAAGTTTCTACACAGGTAGTAAAGCATGTGTTAGAATAGGAAATGAGGTGAGCGATTGGTTTCCGGTGAGAGTGGGGCTGAGACAGGGATGTGTGATGTCGCCGTGGTTGTTTAACTTGTATGTTGATGGAGTGGTGAGAGAGGTGAATGCTAGAGTGCTTGGACGAGGATTAAAACTGGTAGGCGAGAATGATCATGAATGGGAGGTAAATCAGTTGTTGTTTGCGGATGATACTGTACTGGTAGCAGACACAGAAGAGAAGCTTGACCGACTAGTGACAGAATTTGGAAGGGTGTGTGAGAGAAGGAAGTTGAGAGTTAATGTGGGTAAGAGTAAGGTTATGAGATGTACGAGAAGGGAAGGTGGTGCAAGGTTGAATGTCATGTTGAATGGAGAGTTACTTGAGGAGGTGGATCAGTTTAAGTACTTGGGGTCTGTTGTTGCAGCAAATGGTGGAGTGGAAGCAGATGTACGTCAGAGAGTGAATGAAGGTTGCAAAGTGTTGGGGGCAGTTAAGGGAGTAGTAAAAAATAGAGGATTGGGCATGAATGTAAAGAGAGTTCTATATGAGAAAGTGATTGTACCAACTGTGATGTATGGATCGGAGTTGTGGGGAATGAAAGTGATGGAGAGACAGAAATTGAATGTGTTTGAGATGAAGTGTCTGAGGAGTATGGCTGGTGTATCTCGAGTAGATAGGGTTAGGAACGAAGTGGTGAGGGTGAGAACAGGTGTAAGAAATGAGTTAGCGGCTAGAGTGGATATGAATGTGTTGAGGTGGTTTGGCCATGTTGAGAGAATGGAAAATAGCTGTCTGCTAAAGAAGGTGATGAATGCAAGAGTTGATGGGAGAAGTACAAGAGGAAGGCCAAGGTTTGGGTGGATGGATGGTGTGAAGAAAGCTCTGGGTGATAGGAGGATAGATGTGAGAGAGGCAAGAGAGCGTGCTAGAAATAGGAATGAATGGCGAGCGATTGTGACGCAGTTCCGGTAGGCCCTGCTGCTTCCTCCGGTGCCTTAGATGACCGCGGAGGTAGCAGCAGTAGGGGACTCAGCAGTATGAAGCTTCATCTGTGGTGGAAATGTGGGAGGTTGGGCTGTGGCACCCTAGCAGTACCAGCTGAACTCGGCTGAGTCCCTGGTTAGGCTGGAGGAACGTAGAGAGTAGAGGTCCCCTTTTTGTTTTGTTTCTTGTTGTTGTCGGCTACCCCCCAAAATTGGGGGAAGTGCCTTTGGTATATGTATGTATGTATATATATATATAATTATAAATATTTATAAATGTATAAATATATATAAATATATAAATATATAGATATATACAAATATATATATATATATATATATATATATATATATATATATATATATATATATATATATAAATATATATATATAATATATATATATATATTGTAAAAGTATATTTATATATATACATATATGTATATATATATATATATATATATATATATATATATATATATATATATATATACTTAAATACTTTTATATATATATATATATATATATATATATATATATATATATATATATATATGAACATATATCACAAGCACACGTGATTTTAATCAATGTAAATATCACCATAAAATGAATTCCAAGTGGATATATTTTCCCAAGATAGAATTCGGTATTAAATGCCGTTCGTGGGTGATATTTACATATATATATATATATGTATACATACATATATATATATATATATATATATATATATATATATATATATATATATATATACATATATATATATATATATATATATATATATATATACACATATATATATATATATATATATACACATATATATATATATATATATATATATATATATATATATATATATATATATATATATACATACACAAACATTTCATAGACCGTATATACACACAAAACATATTAATAAACACATTCTTATTTTATTAAATAACTACAGTAATATTCAGAGTTATTTTTGTAAAAGCTGGTGAACCTTAAATGTTAGTTTTTCCTAAAACCTTCTCATGATGAAGATTTTAAACCATGCAAAAGATAGGACATTGAAACCTCACGGATAAAAAAAAACATCAACAAATGCATAATAGAATCACGAGAAAAAGATTTGGAGAATCCAAGTCTGTCCCCTACCTTCGAATGGTACAAGTGATGTGTTTTGTAGATCGTAAGATACTTGAAAAAGTAGTTAGACTTTTCTGTCCAGTGTAGATCTCCTAGCTGGTACTGTTATTTGGAGAGCTGGATTGTCTAGTGGTTGAAGGCTATTTATGCCCTTTGGCTAGTCTCTTCTGTCCAGTGTAGATCTCCTAGCTGGTACTGTTATTTAGAGAGCTGGATTGTCTAGGGGTTGAAGGCTATTTATGCCCTTTGGCTAGTCTCTTCTGTCCAGTGTAGATCTCCTAGCTGGTACTGTTATTTGGAGAGCTGGATTATCTAGTGGTTGAAGGCTATTTATGCCCTTTGGCTAGTCTCTTCTGTCCAGTGTAGATCTCCTAGCTGGTACTGTTATTTAGAGAGCTGGATTGTCCAGTGGTTGAAGGCTATTTATGTCTTCTGGCTAGTCTTTTCTATCCAGTGTAGATCTCCTAGCTGGTAGTGTTATTTGGAGAGCTGGATTGTCTAGTGATTGGAGGCTATTTTCCTTTTACAGCACTGCTCCATAATCTCTGAAAAAAAAAATTAAGTTTAACATATTTCTCTAACTATATTAGAAGAAAAACTCCATTTTGATACTCAAGTTTGTAATAATCAAAATTGAAATAAATCTGAAAAAGATTGTTATAAAATTTCATAACTCGAAATGTATTGAAAATGAATCCCATATCAGAGCCATTTTTTTTTTAGTTCCTCATACAAGTGTTAGGATAATTGGAATGTTGACAAGCTATTATAATTAGAATTTACCTTTCGTATTTCATACATAAAAAATAATATATCAATAAAGGATAGTGATAATGCTTCGAAGTTCATTTCACATAAGTGGAAAAGACTGAGTTAAGGAAACTCCCTTATGTATAAAACTCCATCGGGAGATAGTGATATCTCATATCAATATGAAATTCGTTACAACTTCATCTAAAAACTAGAGGGGCACTCAGTAGAGCACAAACCTCTCTGCAGCAGCTTATTTTCCAACCTTCACCTCGACCTTAACCTTTGACCTTGAGATATATTAATTGGCGTGGATTTTCATACACTCAAATATGAACCAATTTTAAAGTCTCTTTGACAATGATGTCCAAACTTATGGCTGATTACGTGAATTGAACATTTTGCTTGGCCGTGACTTTAGCCTTTGACCTTGATCATGAGCAATTAAGTAACAATTGAATATAATGAAACTGAAATGAATCTGAAAATGATAAGGTATACTTGTGATAATTGGAATTTCATCAAAACATGCTATCATAATTGGAATTTACTTTTTATATTGCATACATAAATATGTCCAAATAGATATGATAGTGAATAACAAGGTGATAATACATGATAATGATAATGCAGATTTAAAGTTAATATTGCAGGGAAAAGGGTTAAGAAAACTCCCTTATTTATAGAACTCCATCCGGGGATAGTGATAAATCAACATGTCATTTTTTAGAATTTCATCTAATTGCAAAAAAAGTTGGTGTAAAGCCTATTTTAACATTGTTACTGATCTTGAAATATTTTATATTTTATATTTTATATTCATTACTTACGTATAGTGTGACTCGCTATTTCCTTATTTCCTTTCCTCACTGGGCTGCTTTCACTGTTAAAAGCCTTTGAGTTTCTAGCATTCAGCTTTAAAAACCAGGGTTGAAGCTTAGCTAATAATCAAAATCAATAATAATCATAATTAAATATAATCATACTCAATCATATGTAGCAGACCTTTACGTAGTGCCCCTGGTAATCTAAACTATTAAGAGACCAGTTGTTACACCACGAACCCTACCCAGCCCAAGAAGTGGTGGTAAAAGGATGAGCCCTCTGTGTCTTGGCAAGATGAGCAATCTCAGAATTATCAGCTTCAATGCCGAGGACCCGTGAATAGCAGAAGTAGATTTGCTTGCTAACCTGAAGGCCACTGTACTGAGCATCCAGGAGACTCGCAAAAATCACTGTCTAAAACACCTGACATGAATTCAATAATTTCCCACCAATAACCAGTCTAGGGAAGTGCAATATAGGGTAGCGAGAAATCCATCATTCACAAAAGTTGAGACCTATCCGAGGATGGGCTGGATATCCTACAAGTGGAAACTAAATACCTAAGCATCACTTATATCAACAAACTCCCCCTCCTACTTTCTCACAGCCCCAGAATAGCATCCCTGATAGTATGCCCTGTGTCTCGTAGTTGGGGGACTTCAATAGCCACAACAGTGTATGGGGATATGAGAGCACCAACAACGATCCATTGTATCATAAAATTTGGGCCTCAAGGTAAGCACTGAACTGACAGTGATCGAGAGGTTGTGTAGGAATGGGCCCTTGCTAAATATCTCAAAATCCTGTATGATGCCAAAGATGACACCACTTTTTAGAGTTCACAATGGAGGAGGGGATACAATTCAGACCTGGCATTTGTCTCTTTAAAACACCACCAATCGTTCAAGAACAATCATGGACCCAATACCAAAATATCAACACCAAACAGTAACCATTGATATAAAACCAGTGGTACAACCTTTAAAACCAAAATACCATAACCCCAGATCAAACTAACCTTAGGATGATTTGGAATTGCAAACATCATACCTGACCCTGAGTGATATGAGGCTTCCTGTTGGTGGCAATAGAAGCTATGAATAAAAAAAATCCAGAGGCTGTAGAGACTTTTACATCCCTGATCTCTCGAATCAAAGAAAAATCATTCCAAGTGTACATACAGGCCTACAATGACGATCCTTTTTCCAAAAACACTATGGATCTAGAAGAGGATTTGCTATCATTACTACATCATGAAAGACACGAACGCTGGCAAGAAACCATCACAAACATCAACATGGCCTCAACAATAAAAAAGCCTGGAGAACCATCAAAAAGCTAACACAGCAAATAAAAACAATCAACCAAAATTAAGTAGCCCATCAACTTGTAATCAATGATAAGACCAACAACCAAAAAAGAGAAAGGGGGATACTTAACGAAAATGAGGCAAGGCATCCAATGCATCATGCTACAGGGCAATTATATATTTGAACCGTTTACAATGAATGAATTACAATCAGCTATGAAAAAGAAGAAGTCAGGGAAAGCTGGCAGTCTAGATGGAATTGTGATCGAGATGACTCTGCCTTTCAGAGATAAGGCTAGGTCTTAGCTTCTTGTCTTTTCAATGAATGAGCATAAACATACTGAATCCTAAGGGTATGGAGAAGAGAAAGTGTTCTCTCTCTCCTCAAGCCTGGTAAAGATCCAAGCTCACCTAAGAGTTACTGACCAATATCCTTACTCTGTATCACTTACAAACTATGAACGTATGATAATGTTTCAACTAGCGCCCACCATCAAGGAGCAACTGACACCAGACCAAGCAAGCTTTCGACCTGGATGATCATGCTGCAGTTAGGTCTTGCACCTAACCCAATTTATAGAGGATGGACTAGAGACTAAATAAATTACACATATTGTGTTTGTCAACCTTATAGCTGTCTATGATAATCACGTATAGAGATC
This sequence comes from Palaemon carinicauda, assembly GCF_036898095.1. Classification (NCBI taxonomy): domain Eukaryota; kingdom Metazoa; phylum Arthropoda; class Malacostraca; order Decapoda; family Palaemonidae; genus Palaemon; species Palaemon carinicauda. The sequence goes on along the minus strand of NC_090727.1, from coordinate 58,009,826 downwards.
TCCCATTCAGTCACCCAAATGGCCCATAACTTCCGTCATTGTACACATTGGATCACTCATAGTAAAAAGATGTTTCTATATGGAAATGGACGGCAGGAAGAGTAGGTGGAAGAGTCAGATAAATGGTCTCCTACAGGGGTCAATGCTAGCCCCATTGTTATTCAATATATACACAAATGACCTACCACAACTCTAGAACATCCAGAGGTTTATACATGCTGACGATCTCTGCATTGTAACAGTCACAGTCCCTTAAAACCATCAAAGGAAGACTGAAGAGGGCATTATCATCTCTCCAGAAAGGCATCTTATGGTAAATCCCATGTAAACCTAGATATGCTCATTCCATTTGAACAACCACCAGGGATAAAAAAAATTAAATTAAAATTAGAAAATGAAGAACTAGAAAACCATTCACATCCCGTCTATCTATATCACTTTTGATAGGACACTTTATTTTCAAGGTTAATATCAACAAGCACGAGAAAAAGGGGCTACCAAAAATAACCTCCTCAGCTAAATTGCATCCACCAAGAAGGGAGCTAAGGCAAAACCTTTGAAGTGAACAGCTTTAGCATTATGTTACTCCATTGCAAAATTTAGTGTTCCTCTGAGAAAAAGAGAAGGCCACGCCAAAAGGTTGAATATTGAGCTAAATAAAGCCTGCAAGCTAATCACTGGTACACAGAGCAACACCCTTGCCAGCTTTGTACAGACTAGCCAGCATTGCATCACCGGAAATCAGTCCAGACAGCATAGCTAGAAAGGAAAAGACCAAACAAGCAAACAATCCCAGGCACCCACTCTACAGCTCTCGTGAAATAAGAAGTCTGAAATCACGGAAGAGCTTCATGATCGTGAAAGAACTAGACTATATAGATGGAGACAGTGAACGTCAGACCAGGAATGATGCCCTCCCTAACCGTAGTGGAGACCTGTCCTGTGGATTCTCCCTTACCAGGAGGGAATGTCAGACCAAGATTGATGCCCTCCCTAACCTTAGTGAAGACCTGCCCTGTGGATTCTCCCATACTAGGAGAAAATGGGTCACCATGAATAGAGGAAGAACAAAAATGGTAGGACAGGGGATAAATACCAGAGATTTTGTTACACAAATGTTGTCGAATGTCCCTCCTGGAAGACAAGCCAAATTATGTATCACATCTAGTATAGTTGGCCATTCCTTGGTCCTAATTCGGATGGAGAGGGGGCCCGAGTGCTGATCATATGTAATATGGTCAGTCTCTAGGGCATTGTCCTGCTTAATAAAGAAATGTCACTGTCCTTTGCCTCTGGCATTCATGAGCAGCCTTTAAACCTTGAGCCTTTAAAACGATACAGCGTTCTAATGAGTAAAACAATGGTGTAGAAGATATGATGATAATCAATAATACAATAATCATAATCTCAACACAATATTCATAATAATATGGATAATCATAATCATCAGTAATCATATCATCATTACCATTATCAAAATCAGCAACATCCGTTTTAGGTGCGTGAAATTTGAGGTAGTGCTAACAATAATCATTGAAGAAGTTATATATATATATATATATATATATATATATATATATATATATATATATATATATATATACACATTATATATATATATATATATATATATATACACATTATATATATATATATATATATATATATATATATATATATATACATTATATATATATATATATACATGTATATATATATACATTATATATATATATATATATATATATATATATATGTATATATATATGTATATATATATATTTAAATTTATATATATATATATATATATATATATATATATATATATTTATATATACACACAAACATATTATATACCGTATATACACACAAACCATATTAATAAAGACATTCTTATTTTATTAAATAACTACAGTAATATTCAGAGTTATTTTTGTAAAAGCTGGTGAACCTTAAATGTTAGTTTTTCATTAAACCTTCTCATGATGAAGATTTTAAACCATATGAAAGATAGGACATTGAAACCTCCCAGATAAAAAAAAACCATCAACAAATGCATAATAGAATCAAGAGAAAAATCTTTGGAAAATCCAAGTCTCTCCCTTACCTTCGAATGGTACAAGTGATGTGTTCTCTAGATCGTAAGATACTTAAAAAAGTAGTTAGACTTTTCTATCCAGTGTAGATCTCCCAGCTGGTAATGCTATTTAGAGAGCTGGATTGTCTAGTGATTGAAGGCTATTTATGTCTTCTGGCTAGTCTTTTCTGTCCAGTGTAGATCTCCTAGCTGGTACTGTTATTTGGAGAGCTGGATTGTATAGTGATTGAAGGCTATTTTCCTTTTACTGCACTGCTCCATACTCTGAAAAAAAAAATGTTTAACACATTTCTCTAACTATATTAGAAAAGAAAACTCCATTTTGATACTCAAGTTTGTAGTAATTAAATTGAAAAAAATCTGAAAAAGATTGTTAAAAAACTTAATTATTCAAAATGTATTGAAAATGAATCCCATATCAGAGACATTTTTTTCTAGTTCCTCATACAAGTGTTAGGATAATTGGAATGTTGACAAGCTATTATAATTAGAATTTACCTTTCATATTTCATACATAAATAAATAATAATATATTAATAAAGGAAAAGGATAATGTTTTAAAGTTCATACTAACTAAGGAGAAAAGACTGAGTTAAGGAAACTCCCAGCAGGATATAATATCTCATATCAATATGAAATTCATTAAAATTTCATCTAAAAACTAGGGGGCCACTCAGTAGATCAAAAATCTCCTCTGCAGCAGCTTATTTCTCAACCTTCAGCTCGACCTTATCCTTTGACCTTAACATGTGTTAATGGGCGTGGATTTTCATACACTCAAATATGGACCAATTTTAAAGTCTCTGTGACAATGATGTCCAAACTTATGGCTGATTACGTGAATTGAACATTTTGCTTGCCCGTGACTTTAACCTTTGACTTTGATCTTCCAAAATTTAATTATTTCCAGCTTTTAACAGAGCAGTTAATGCCTGCAAGTTTCATTACTCTACGATTAAAATTGTAGCCAGGTAGTTGTTCACAAACACACACACACACACTCAAACAGACTCACAAACAGGGGGTAAAACATAACATATTTCCAACTTCGTTGGCGGAGGTTAAAATTGGTATAAAGCCTGGAAGGTTTATATACAGTCCCGAGACAAGCTATTGAACAACGTCCTATATTATTATTATCCTTATTACTAGCCAAGCTACAACCTTAGTTGGAAAAGCAAGATGCTATAAGCCGAAGGGCTACAATAGGGAAAAATATCCCAGTGAGGAAAGGAAATAAGGAAATAAAAAAATGATGAGAATAAATTAACAATAAATCATTCTAAAAACAGTAACTGGCTGACATATCTTATTATTACTGTTTTAAAGTATTTTATATTTTATAGTCTTTACTTACATATAGTTTGATTTGCTATTCGACTTCCTTTCCTCACAGGGCTGATCTCCTTATTAGAGCCTTTTGGCTTGTAGCCTTCTATCATTCAAACCAGGTAGTTGATTATCTGGAATTTAGAATAAATAAAATCAATCAATCAATAATAATCATACTCAATAATAACCATAATAAATTATGAGATACTCCTACACCCAATTATAATCATAATCTATAATAAGGTTAATCATGAAGATAATCAT
>NC_090727.1:57998632-58001132 GCF_036898095.1 Palaemon carinicauda | reverse complement strand
CCTGTTGGTGGCAATAGAAGCTATGAATAAAAAAAATCCAGAGGCTGTAGAGACTTTTACATCCCTGATCTCTCGAATCAAAGAAAAATCATTCCAAGTGTACATACAGGCCTACAATGACGATCCTTTTTCCAAAAACACTATGGATCTAGAAGAGGATTTGCTATCATTACTACATCATGAAAGACACGAACGCTGGCAAGAAACCATCACAAACATCAACATGGCCTCAACAATAAAAAAGCCTGGAGAACCATCAAAAAGCTAACACAGCAAATAAAAACAATCAACCAAAATTAAGTAGCCCATCAACTTGTAATCAATGATAAGACCAACAACCAAAAAAGAGAAAGGGGGATACTTAACGAAAATGAGGCAAGGCATCCAATGCATCATGCTACAGGGCAATTATATATTTGAACCGTTTACAATGAATGAATTACAATCAGCTATGAAAAAGAAGAAGTCAGGGAAAGCTGGCAGTCTAGATGGAATTGTGATCGAGATGACTCTGCCTTTCAGAGATAAGGCTAGGTCTTAGCTTCTTGTCTTTTCAATGAATGAGCATAAACATACTGAATCCTAAGGGTATGGAGAAGAGAAAGTGTTCTCTCTCTCCTCAAGCCTGGTAAAGATCCAAGCTCACCTAAGAGTTACTGACCAATATCCTTACTCTGTATCACTTACAAACTTTAAACGTATGATAATGTTTCAACTAGCGCCCACCATCAAGGAGCAACTGACACCAGACCAAGCAAGCTTTCGACCTGGATGATCATGCTGCAGTTAGGTCTTGCACCTAACCCAATTTATAGAGGATGGACTAGAGACTAAATAAATTACACATATTGTGTTTGTCAACCTTATAGCTGTCTATGATAATCATGTATAGAGATCTCCCATTCAGTCACCCAAATGGCCCATAACTTCCGTCATTGTACACATTGGATCACTCATAGTAAAAAGATGTTTCTATATGGAAATGGACGGCAGGAAGAGTAGGTGGAAGAGTCAGATAAATGGTCTCCTACAGGGGTCAATGCTAGCCCCATTGTTATTCAATATATACACAAATGACCTACCACAACTCTAGAACATCCAGAGGTTTATACATGCTGACGATCTCTGCATTGTAACAGTCACAGTCCCTTAAAACCATCAAAGGAAGACTGAAGAGGGCATTATCATCTCTCCAGAAAGGCATCTTATGGTAAATCCCATGTAAACCTAGATATGCTCATTCCATTTGAACAACCACCAGGGATAAAAAAAATTAAATTAAAATTAGAAAATGAAGAACTAGAAAACCATTCACATCCCGTCTATCTATATCACTTTTGATAGGACACTTTATTTTCAAGGTTAATATCAACAAGCACGAGAAAAAGGGGCTACCAAAAATAACCTCCTCAGCTAAATTGCATCCACCAAGAAGGGAGCTAAGGCAAAACCTTTGAAGTGAACAGCTTTAGCATTATGTTACTCCATTGCAAAATTTAGTGTTCCTCTGAGAAAAAGAGAAGGCCACGCCAAAAGGTTGAATATTGAGCTAAATAAAGCCTGCAAGCTAATCACTGGTACACAGAGCAACACCCTTGCCAGCTTTGTACAGACTAGCCAGCATTGCATCACCGGAAATCAGTCCAGACAGCATAGCTAGAAAGGAAAAGACCAAACAAGCAAACAATCCCAGGCACCCACTCTACAGCTCTCGTGAAATAAGAAGTCTGAAATCACGGAAGAGCTTCATGATCGTGAAAGAACTAGACTATATAGATGGAGACAGTGAACGTCAGACCAGGAATGATGCCCTCCCTAACCGTAGTGAAGACCTGTCCTGTGGATTCTCCCTTACCAGGAGGGAATGTCAGACCAAGATTGATGCCCTCCCTAACCTTAGTGAAGACCTGCCCTGTGGATTCTCCCATACTAGGAGAAAATGGGTCACCATGAATAGAGGAAGAACAAAAATGGTAGGACAGGGGATAAATACCAGAGATTTTGTTACACAAATGTTGTCGAATGTCCCTCCTGGAAGACAAGCCAAATTATGTATCACATCTAGTATAGTTGGCCATTCCTTGGTCCTAATTCGGATGGAGAGGGGGCCCGAGTGCTGATCATATGTAATATGGTCAGTCTCTAGGGCATTGTCCTGCTTAATAAAGAAATGTCACTGTCCTTTGCCTCTGGCATTCATGAGCAGCCTTTAAACCTTGAGCCTTTAAAACGATACAGCGTTCTAATGAGTAAAACAATGGTGTAGAAGATATGATGATAATCAATAATACAATAATCATAATCTCAACACAATATTCATAATAATATGGATAATCATAATCATCAGTAATCATATCATCATTACCATTATCAAAATCAGCAACATCCGTTTTAGGTGCGTGAAATTTGAGGTAGTGCTAACAATAATCATTGAAGAAGTTATATATATATATATATATATATATATATATATATATATATATATATACACATTATATAT
>NC_090727.1:57991132-57993632 GCF_036898095.1 Palaemon carinicauda | reverse complement strand
ATAACCCCATAATCAAACTAACCTTACGATGATTTGGAATTGCAAACATCGTACTTGACCCTGAGTGATACGAAGACTTCAAGTTGCTGGCAATAGGAACTATGAATAAAAACATTCCTGAGGCTGTGGAGACTCATATATCCCTGATCTCTTGGATCAAAGCAAAATCCAACCAAGTGTACGTACAGGCCTACAATGACGATCCTTTAACCAAAAACACTATGGCTCTAGGCAAGGTTTTGCTATCATTACTACACCATGAAAGACATGAACGCCGGCAAGAAATCATCACTAACATCAACATGGCCTCAACGGTAAAAAGGCCTGGAGCACCATCAAAAAAGCTAACTCGGCAAATAACAGCATTCACCCCTTAATGAAGTAGCCCAACAACTTGTAATCAACGATAAGACCAACAACCAAAACAGAGAAAGGAGGATACTTAACGAAAATGAAGCAAGGCATGCAATGCATCATGCTACAGGGCAATTATACATTTGAACCGTGTACAATGAATGAATTACAATCAGCTATGAAACACAAAAGTCAGGGTAAGCTGGTGGTTTAGATGGAATTGTGGTCGAGATCATTCTACCTTTCAGAGACTAGACTAGGACTTGGCTTCTTGTCTTTTTCAATGTATGTGCATAAGCATACCGAATCCAAAGGATATGGAGAAGAGGAAAAGACTTGTCTCTCTCCTCAAGCCTGGTAAAGATCCAAGCCCACCCTAAGGTTACTGACCAATATCCATACTCTGCATGAATGCAAGATAATGTTTCACCTAGTGCCCATCATCGAGGAGCAACTGACACCAGACTAAGCAAGCTTTCGACCTGGATGACCATGCTTCAGTCAGGTCTTGCACCTAACTACTTTTAGAGGATGGATTAGAGACTAAATAAATTACAGGCGTTGTGTTTTTCAACCTCACAGCTTCCTTTGATATCACCTATAGAGATCTACTATTCAGGGTAGCCCAAATGGCCCAAAACTTCGGATCACTCTTAGAAAACAAATGTTTGTATGTGGAAATAGATGGCAGGAAGAATAGGTGGAAGAATCAGACAAACGGTCTCCTGCAGGGCTCCATACTAGCCCCATTGTTATTTAATACCTACACAAATGACCTACCACAACTCCAGGATATCCGGAGGTTTATATATGCTGACGATCTTTGCATAGTAACAGTTGAGGCTCTTTAAAACCATCAAAGGAAGACTGAAGGGGACATCATTTCTCTCAGACTATCACAAATGATGGTATCTTAAGGTAAATCACATGTAAACCTAGATATGATCATTCCATTTGAACAACCACCAGGGATACAAAAAATTAAATTAAATTAGAAAATGAAGAACTGGAAAACCCTTCACATCCCGTCTATGTATGTCACTTTAGGTAGGACACTTCATTTTCAAGGTTAATATCAACAAGCACAAGAAAAAAGGGGCTACCCAAAATAACCTCCTCAGCTAAATAGCATCAATCATGAGGGGAGCTAAGGCAAAACCTTTGAAGTAAATAGCTTTAGCACTATGTCACTCCATTGCAAAATTTAGTGTTCCTCTGTGAAAGAGATAAAGCCACGCCAAAAGAGTGAATATTGAGCTAAATAAAGCCTGCAAACTAATCACTGGTACACAGAGCAATACCCTTGCCAGCTTTGTACAGAATAGCCAGCATTGCATCACCGGAAATCAGTCCAGACACTGTAGCTAGAAAGGAAAAGACCAAACAAGCAAACAATCCCAGGCACCCACTCTACAGCTCTCGTGAAATAAGAAGTCTGAAATCACGGAAGAGCTTCATGATCGTGAAAGAACTAGACTATATAGATGGAGACAGTGAACGTCAGACCAGGAATGATGCCCTCCCTAACCGTAGTGGAGACCTGTCCTGTGGATTCTCCCTTACCAGGAGGAAATGTCAGACCAAGATTGATGCCCTCCCTAACCTTAGTGAAGACCTGCCCCGTGGATTCTCCCTTACCAGGAGGAAATGTCAGACCAAGATTGATGCCCTCCCTAACCTCAGTGAAGACCTGCCCTGTGGATTCTCCCTTACCAGGAGGAAATGTCAGACCAAGATTGATGCCCTCCCTAACCGTAGTGGAGACCTGCCCTGTGGATTCTCCCGTACTAGGAGGAAATGAGTCACCATGAATAGATGAATAGAGGAAGAACAAAAACTGGAAACTGGTAGGACAGGGGATATATAACAGATTTTGTTACATAAATGTTGCCGAATGTCCCTTCTGGATGCCAAGCCAAATTATGTATCACATCTTGTATAGTTGGCTATTCCTTGGTCCTAATTCGGATGGAGAAGGGGCTCGAGTGCTGATCATATGTAATATGGCCAGTCTCTATGGCATAACCCTACTTAATAAAGAAATGTCACCGTCCCTTGCCTCTGCCATTCATGAGCAGCCTTTAAACCTTGAACCTTTAAAACGATACAGCGTTCTAATGAGTAAAACAAGGGTGTAATAAGATAT